>NW_004524726.1:549608-572006 GCF_000260255.1 Octodon degus | reverse complement strand
CTAATGATTTCCAAATGTTTTCTTAAAACCTTGACATAAAAAATCTTCTGCTGACAGCCATACTAAAAATCATCTAAAATTTGTTCTGGATTCATATTTAAGATAATTTTGCCACATCCTGTTCATTGCTCCTGCTATTATTACATAGTTGGAAATGCTGTCTAAATGGTGGTCTTATTATAAGTATAACTGTACAGTAGGTAGTGATTCCACAAGACAATATTAGTTTACATATTGGAGCATCAAAAAATTTAAATAGTAAAGATCACAGCAAATTCAACAAAACAAAAACTAAAAATTATATAATAAAAATGCTGAACAAATTAGGCAGAAAAATCATAAGTTAAAATAATAAAATAAAGATAATACTCTCACTTTCAACATAATTCAGAATAGGAAAAATGTGAAAATTTATTTCCTAAAATCTTAATCCTGTCTCACAAGGGAAAGAGAGACAGAGAGGGAGAGAGAGAGAGAGAGAGAGAGAGAGAGAGAGAGAGAGAGAGAGAGAGAGAGAGAGAGAAAGATAGGAAACATAGGCAGCTCTATGAGGTAATGTAAAACACTAAACAGAGAATGCATTCAATATGTGGAAGAAATTAATATTCTCAGTAAATTCAATCTCATTAAGGTATTATAATTTTAATCATTATAGTAATGATTATATTATTTATCACTTTCAATTATTAATATTTTAACATACACTAGTCTGAAACAAATAAGTTGATATTTGAAAGCAGCTTTCTCTACATTTTGAATTAGAAATTAGGGAAATAACTTCATTTTTTTAACATGAATCCTTCATTCTTATTGCTTTAATACTTTATCGAGAAATTTATTTTCAATAAGTATGACTTTATTCTATATTTGAATGCTTTTAGTTAAATAAATCAATGATCCTTGGTAAATATGTCTTTTTAAAATGTTATTGAAATAAGTAATAAAATCTTACAAATACATTATTTGAAAGGAAAATATATGGAAACATTTTTCAGTTAATGATTAATTCAATGGAATACATAAAATTTTCACACTATTTATTTTTTTACTTTATCATGCTATGAATTGACATTAGTGATACATTATTAGGAGACTTGATCAAGTAATACAGTTTTTAATTTGAAAAACTACTACAGCAATAAGCATAACTATGTGTGACAAAAATCAGATTTAATAAATGTCAATCATATGCTGAATCATAATGGCTCTGTATTTGCAAAGCTGAATTCATGTGGTTCAGGATCAAAAACTACAATGCCATTTAAGCCACAATATGTACAAGAAAGGGGAGGCTAAAAAGTTAAAGACAACATCACGAATATGTTGGCCAAATCTTTTCATGGAATCATGATGAAAATACTGTTTTCAATTATTGTCTCCCTTATCTCAGGTAGTTATATGCTTTAGTTATTTGCAGAGGATAGGGTCATAATCACATAATTTGTCCTAAGTGGACTTTCATATAGTAAATATTCAGCCACTTATGTAATAAGCCATATTTGTTAGTCTGGACCCAATTACACTTCTCCTTGGCTATTTTCACTTTGTTTTCATATTGTAGCCAATTTTAGGGAAAGTTTTGTTAAAATCATATTTCTAGCATGATAATCCAACTGAAATCAAAAGTACAATGAAGAAAACAAAACTTCATCACTCCTTCCATTCTGGTTCCTAGAAATGATGAAAACAAATCTGCCGTAGTTACATAGAAATATTTCTTTGAATTCTATAATATATAGAAAAGTATATACTACTCTTTTGCTCTGCCTTTGTACACATATTCCCTAGACACATACTTAAACCCATGCACACACACAACCATATGTAGACAACGCTCTATGGAGTTTTATTTTCTAAGGACTTTTTTCAAATGAGGTAAATAATTCTATTCAAGCAACTACTACTGTTATAATGATAACAATAATTGATACCATTTAAAAGACTATTTTGCAGCTCAGATCCACACAAAAAGGGAGACAGGGAAGAGAAAGAGAAGAGAGAGAAAAGGTTACACTGAATTCTTCTTTTGGAAGTCATCACCACATGGCAATCTTTTGGTCAACAAGGGGTCTCATTTACAACAGTGGCTCCATAAAATTGCAACAAAGCTATAAGTACAAGCAAATGAACAAGGCCAGGTATTCTTGGGTCTTGTACTCTTTCAAGAGTCCACTGAGCTCTAAAATATGCAGAACTGAACATACATGGTTGGTGAACTACATTAAATATTCTGGAGTGTGTGGGAGAATTTCTGGCTACCCTGTGCCTGTGGGACCTCTACAGTCCAAATTCAGGCATGCTGCATGAGTAAGACCCTCTGCAGGGCCCTTGGGACTCCTACCACCGCTAGAAACCACCCCCTAACACCTGCCGAGTGAGTGAGAACTTTTGCAGCGCTCTCGGGACACCCAGACCAAGACTAATCCCAGGCCCAGTGAATGTGTGGGAGAGCTTCCCCAGTCCCCTACACCCCCTTCAAAACCATCTCAGGTCTGGCATACAGGCCTGGGCTGAAACTCTGTAGCTGCAGTCCCTGCAGAGAGACTAGGGTACAAAGCCACCCAGCTAGTGCAGGAGCAGAACATCTTGCCAGAGGAACACAACAGGCTCACTCCCAAGGGCAGCAGCAGGAAGGAGCTGAGCACAGCAGACAGACCCAAGCCAGGTACAATTAGATAAGTTCAAACTTTGTAGATCTGAACCCAAATTTCAATAGGTGCTAAGGTTATAACTGCACCAAAGCTCTACAACAAAGGTCAGAGAACAGTGCTATACAAAATGACAATGAGAAGGATCAAAACGCAATCTCAGACCACAAGCCCACACATAACAAGAGCAGAGGACACGACACTAGCATAGAACAAAATGGGAATCACACAACTGAAATCTCTGAATCAATGGCATCTGAAATAAATAACGCAGAAAGGTACAGAGGAGCTCAGATCAGAAACATAAAATGGAATCTCTGAATTCATAGCATCTGAAGTAAATAATCAAATGCAGAAAAATATGGACGAAACCTAATCTGAAAAAAATCGCAGTAAAAGAATTAATAACTGCTTCTAAAGAAGACATTGATAAAAAGAGGAGATTAGAAAAATTATGGATTCCTTGAATGAGCAATACAGGAAAGAAATGGATTGCATGAATCTGAGTAAACATAGAGGAACTTAAAATCTCAATCACAAGCTTAGAAAACCATTAAAGTGAAAGTGAAGACAGAGTTTCAGATCTTAAAGATGCTGGTGCAGCGAGTGAAAAGGGAAGAAAAGAACTCTTAAAAACAACTAGGATGTAGGAAAAAATAATTATTCACCTGCAAGGTGATGCAAAGATGAACAATGTGAGACTAATAGGCAGCAATGTGAAAGAAAGAATCAATGCAAATTATATTTAAACATATGAGCAGAAGTAATAGCAGAAAACTTCCCAAATATGAGAAAATGATCTGACATCCAGGTAACAGAAGCATACAGAATGCCAAATAGCTTCAACCCAATTGAAAACACACCAAAGCATATAATAGTCAAGATCCCAAAAATCCGGCACAAGCATAATATTGTGAAAGCCGCTAGAGAAAAGAAGCGGATAACATTCAAAGGAAAACCCAATCAGAATTACAGCTGACTTCTTTTCACAAACCATGAAGGCAAGAAGAGCATGGAGCAGAGTACTTCAAGTCCTCTATGAAAACAAATTCCAAACTACTATACTCTGTAAAACTCTCTTTCAAGTTTGATGGAGAAGTAAAATACTTCCATGACAAAAAAACAACTAAAGAATTTCATAATGAAAAAGCCAACCCTACACAGGCTATGGATAGATGTTCTAGAGAGGGACAAAAATGATCAGACCTCCACAAATGAGAACAGAAGGAACCCACTAAATAGGGCAAACAATTAAACACAGGAGAAAGAGGAAAAGGAGTAAATAATGGCAGGTAAATAACGTGTCAACACATCTCAATGATAACCTTTAATGTAAATGGACTCAATTCACCAATTATGAGAAATAGACTTTCACAGTGGATTAGGAAACAAAATCCAACAATCTACTGTATACAAGAAACACATTTAACTCATAAAGACATTCATAGTCTGAAAGTCAAAGGATGGAAAACAGTCCCACATGCCCCAGTGCCTCAGAAAAAAGCAGGGTTAGCAATCCTGTTCTCACACAGCCTCAACTTCAAACCAAAATTCTCAAATGAAGTAAAGAAGGTCACTATATACTGGTTTAGGGAAAAATTCAAGAGGAAGATGTAACACTCATAAATATTTACACACCTAACGTGGAAGCACCGAACTATATAAGACAAATCTTAATGGACATGAAAAATTTAATATCCAATGTCACAATTTTAACAGGAGACCTTAAAGACCAACCCTACACAGATCCCCTTATCCCAAGAAGATAGGTCAACCAAACAAAGAAAATTAGAAAAGAAGTAGTAGAACTGCACATTTTTTCAGCTGCATATGGGTCATCCGATTTGGTTGTTGTTGTTTATCCACTGTAGTAAAATATAAGTTTATAACACTTGTATTAATTTAAATTTTATCTTAAAGAGTAAAAGCAAAAGCAAAACCTCAAACAAATATTAAGAAAACATACAGAAGCAAAGCAATGTATGCCAGTACAAATGGTATAGAATTTCAGAACAACAATGGGATATTTCCAATGGTTATTATATTTCATTTGTTATTGTCAAATTTGTTGCTCAGCCCCTACCAGATGTAGATTTCAAGATTGATTAAACAATTAAATTTTGTAGGTGCATGAATTCTGCAAAATAATCCAGTAGTCCATAATAGTAGTGGATTATACATAGGGCTATCTCTGACAAAACTAAATAAAAAAGGGGATATAAGTGAAGGATTATTTTGTATCTGCATATACAGAATAGTTAAGGTATATATACAGTTACTTTCTCTTAATTCAATGAGAAGAAAGATTGGTACTAACAGTGTTTGGACAGGATATCATGTTTGCATCTTATACTAAGAATAACCACTATGAAGACAGCAACATGCAATGTATTAATTATTAAAACTGTACAATTTATCTGTTTTGAAACAGTCAAAAAAAGAAAAATACCTAAAAAATAAAATATGTTATCATCCAAACCTAAAAGAATGCTGTCTTCTAACATATTAAAATAGGTATGAGTCAGGTGCTGAAGAAAAGCTTTCAATCTCAACCTCTTTGGATACTGAGGCATGAGGACTGCAAGTTTGGGAAACATCTGGGTAACTTAGAGAATGTTGTCTCAGAATGAAATGGGAAGGATTGGTGATATGTTTTAGTAGTAGAGCGCCCCTAGAATGAGTTCATGGCAACACACACACACACACACACACACACACACACACACACACGTGTGCATACATTCATGCCCCAAAGATGTATAACCAATATCATGTTGGCCACTTAGAAGCTTTGAATAATGAAATTATATATATATATATATATATATATATATATGTCTTCCTCCTCCCTCTCCCCTTCCCATTAATTATATACACAAGTTGAAAAGGAGTGATTAAAATCACATCAATATTTCCTTGGAAGTTTTTTTTTTATCAATGTCAGTTTACCTCCTTTGAAGAGAATTCAAGTATAGAACAACAGTAATAAAAATGATAGAGTTATAAGATCATAGAAATTTGAAAGACCATCTTTATCACATGCTTATTCTTAAAATTGCAAAATTAAGTAATTATAAAATATTCAAAATTAATAAGGAAAGTCACCTAGAGAGAAAAAAATTCTCTCAGGCTTTCGCAAAGAGCAAAGTGGTCAGCAATGGCTGTGACTCATCCACATGGCTGACACTGACAAAAGATCTATGAGGTGCTGTATATGGTTCCAGGGTAAATCCTGAAGAGATCTGACTGACCTTGGCAGATACAAAATTTACATTTTTAATATATAGGTCTTGCTTTAACTTCTTCTTAACCATCCAGCAAAAAAAAATTGTAACCAAGAGATCGAATTTCTATGATCTTATAACTATCATTTTTTTACTACTATTGTTCTACACTTGACTTTTCCTCAAAGGAGGTAAACTGACATTGATAAAAAAAAACTTCCAAGGAAATATTTATGTGATTTTATTCACTCTTTTTAGCTTCAATAAAAAACTAAAGCTATATTAATATTTGAGGTGTAAAAGGCTCAATTCAACAACTTCTGACAATTGCCAGATGTACTGAAAACTCACTACTATTATGGACTATTGGACTATATTGGGTTATTTTTTTGAATTCAAGTACCTATAATCTTTGGACTGGCATCAAGTATGAAAAGGTCCTTGAAAGACTTCTCCAAATACAACTTCTCTAACTGCAATGGAACACCCATCTATGACCAAACAAAACAAAAAAGGGGTTATGTTAGGACCCATGGAAGCTAGGAAATTGGTCAAACGTGTATAGACAGGACTAGACCTCAGAGCCTAAAGAAAACAAGCTACTTCGGTTCTGAGATAAACATCTGTCTGCTTAAACTCAGCTATTAGTTGCTAGTAAGCCTTATGTCAAATTTTGAAAATATAGATACAAAATGGTCCTTCATTTGTATTCCTTTTTTTTGTTTAATTTTGTCAGAGAAGAGTATTCCATTGTCATTTAAATATTTTAGGTACATGAATTCAGCAAAATCTTCCAATATAGTCCAGTAGTCCATAATAGTAGTGGATTTTCCGCAGGACTGGCAATGTCAGAAGTTGTTGACTGTACGATGTTGTTTAGGCAAGATATCATGTCTACATCTTGTCCTCTGAATAACTAAATCAAAGACAATATGTGGTGTATTAATTATTATAACTGTCCAGCTAACTTGTTTTGAAACTGTTTTATTGCTATTTTATAATTTTATTCACATTAAAGTGAATAAAAATATTCAGAAGGCAGTGTAAAATTACCTGAATATTTCACATGACTTATTTCAAACATTAATTATTGCTAATAATATTTAGAAATTTAAAAGTAAAAAACTTTAAATAAGAATTGTACGTGGTTGACATCTATTCTTGTTGTCATAGGCAGTGAATCGTTTTTTACGTATTTAGAACAAGGTCTGCAGGGTCTTACTACATAGGTTGGACTTCTAGTGATTCTCTTGTTTTTAGCCTCCCAAGCACTGGGATTGCAGGCCTGTGCCACCACGGCCAGTCTCACCCTTGGTCCCAGCATGCCCCAGGGGCAGAGCTGGCATGGCACCCCAGGGATTGATCCCTGGCAGCTGCACTCTGCCTAACTTTAGTCCACTTTAGTCCACTGAGCTATCTGGCCAGCCCAGGAAGTGAATCTTGAATGGCTAAATCTAACTTTACAAATCGTTTAGGTGATAGAATCAAACTTTTAAATTATTTTATAGTATATGGCTGAGGCCATTGGACATGTATAACAGTTACTACATTTATAAAATCTTTAAAAGTATGCGATTTTTTTGTAAATTAATAATGTTGATGACTCTATCTTTAGTTTTCTAAACATGTTCAGATAGAATATTTTACTTATTTACTATATTAAGTAAATAATTATGATAAATACCCTCATGTGGTGTGAAACACATTTTCCATTTATTAGAGAATATGATTAAAGACTAAAGCTGCAATAAATCATAAAACTCATCAAAAGAAATTTAAATCAATATAAAGCATAAAATTGTAAAAAGGTAAGAAAATCAATACTTATTAAATACCTGCCATATATCATGCATTGGTGTACATGATCTTGTTTCTCCTCTGAAACATCAAAGGTTAATTTTTTTCATAAGGTTGTATAACTTTCAGAAAGTAATCTAATTAGTCAATTTTCAAAGCAGAAATGTAAACCCAGCACTAATTCTAATTCATTTGTACACTAGTAAATTTTACTACAAACCTCTTCCTTATTATAACTGAAGGTTTAAGCATTTTGTTTGAAGGAACCCCTTTGAAATATGCATAAAAGTAAGGTTTTAATCCCAGATTAATTTAAACTGATTTCTTTTATGTTCTTGCATGTTAAACAAAAACTCTTATGAACAAGTTGCAGTGCTCATAATAGTTCTTTAATTCAAATAAAGTTTTTTTCCTGTAGATCAATTGAATGTTTATACATGTTTATACATTTTATCTAAATTTTCCATATATGTTTGATTTATTTCACTGAGTAACAGAGTGAAATGATTTTTGTAAATTTGAATATGGGTATATTTTTTCATAGGTCCAACACAGATAATTACAGATAACTCAAAGTCTTATTTAAATTTTATATGAAAGTTGTGGAAGCTTATGAATCTTCAATACATTGGTTGAGCTCACACAAGAAAGTAGTAGTAGATCTACAGCCTAGTCTTTTGAATGTCAAGACCAATAAAATCTTCCCCGTGTTACAGCTGTCTTTAGTGATGATAGGTCTTTCTGAAGATGAAAGAGAAAAGAGAACTGAACAATATTTTCAGTGCACTCCATGGCTAGTGTTTCATCTTTGATCTACTATAAAATTGCTCTTCTCACTGATTTACTATCCGCTTGAGTTGACTTGTTGGAAAGAGCTAAAGATATGGAAATAACAGTTTCCTTTGGGAGCTAAAGCAAGAAAAATTGAAGCAGACAGGTTACTAGCAGAAATAGGATCAGTCATGGTAGTGCACATCTTTTTAAAAAGGAACTGATTTTCAGTGTGTGCATAACAGTTCTACTTCACCATAACTATTAGTGGGCATTTAGTGTTGCACATGATATCTTCCATGAATTATAAGTAAAACATTTTCAAGATACAACTTCTAAAACTTTAAAGTTCTGCATATTCCCTCACAGTGAGTGTATAATCATAATTATGAAGGAAAGAAAATATACATTGTTCACGGTTTACTTCCATATGCTCTACATTGAAGAAAAGTATTTGCCTTTCCATAAATTCTGGATATATTCTGTAATATTGACTTCTGTGTGGAAAATAAGACACACACACACACACTTACACACATATATTTGTATGTGTGTGTGTTAGAATTACTTATAAGGTCATAATTATTATTGAATACAATTTTTTTAATCAAACAGACATTTATTTTTAGAAATTTCAATTTAAAAAGATATGCGCATATAGCATTTTTGATGTCACATTTTCTACTATTTTCCATAGGTGGAAAAACACTATTATGAGTATATCCCTTCTTTTGACAAACTGAAAAACCAACCAAAATTGCATACAAATACATTTTTAAATTTTATTTTATTTATTTATTTGTGTGTGTGGCCAGCTCAGCCCACCAGGGGACGGGCTGGCTGACATGTGGTGCTGGGGGATTGAACCTTGGTCCCTGGGCTTTACTAAAGCTTGTTCTAAGTAGGTGCTTTAGACCACTGAACCATCTCACTAGCCCCACAAATACATTTTTCATTATATATTAGACTATCTGAGACAGACCACTTTATAAAGAAAAGAGGCTTATTCTGACTCATGACTCTGGTAGTGCAGTATGAAAGGTCACACCTGGTGATCACCTTCTTGCTGATGCACTCTAAATCAGTGCAGAACATTGCATGGCAATAGGTAGCATGCAGCACATGTGTGCCTTCTGATCTCTGTCCCTGTTCCTGTCAAAGCACCTCTTCTCTGAGAAATGATTTTTGATGACCTTTTCTAAACCTAATCACCCACCAAAGTCCTCATGTCTCAACTCTGTGAGCTTTTGTCAATGTAATTGTTTAAAAATGGGATTTATTCCAACATATGAATCCTTGACAAAGATGTCTTGCCATATTCACATAACATCAATATGTAAATATGGATGCAGAACATATTGAGTTGCTTCCAAAATAATGCAAATTGTCTATCAGTATCCATCAGCTATAATTACAATTTTAAAGACATTCCTGCATTTGTATCCATCTGCAATGTGAAAAGTTTATTTTATCCATTCCCTTTCTTATCAATGTATTCACATACAATCTCTCAACAACATTCTTCTTGTTACTTCTGAATCTCTCTCTGAAAGCTTTAAACATATTTATTTATTCTGCTATATATAAAACAATAATGTGCTTCAAATTGGATGTCAGCTAATTGCACAGTTTTAGGCATTCAAAGAACATTTGCTTGTAGATTTACATTCATTAGTAACCATAAGTTTTATGTTTTCTGTCTAATATGTCTTACTGAAACACTGGCAGAGGGTCTCACCCCAAAAGTTTATAGTTACTGAAAGCCATGATGACGGTATCAGTCTCACCCACCCAGCAATATGGCACATAGTGCAAAAGAAAGACAAAAATTCCTACAGTTGAGGAGCTTTGGGTTGATCCAGTGTTGTCCATGGAACAAAAGGCCCTATCTCCAAAAGATCATGGATTTTATTGGTATCAGTGACAGAGGTCAAGGCAGAGTACATAGAAGAAAAAGACGAACTGTGTAGGCATACCAGGCACAGAGGCCTCCAATTAGCAATGCAGATAGTTTTGATATATGTAAAGTTGGCACCTTTACAAAGTTAACCCTTAAGAATCATTAGCATTCCCTAATTACTCACTGTCTCTCTGTCTCTGTCTCTCTGTCTCTGTCTCTCTCTTTTTCCTCTCTCTCTCTCTCTCTCTCTCTCTCTCTCTCTCTCTCTCTCTCTCTCATTTGTTGTTTGTATAAAGGATACAATTGACTCTTGAGTGTTGACTTTGTATACAGCTACAAAACTTAATTTGTTGATTAAATCTAGAAGTCTTTTGGTGGAGATTTTTGGTCTTCTATGTAGAATATAATGTCATCTACAAATAATGATAACTTCTTTCTTTCCTGTCCTTATTCATTTTTCTCTCCCTTGTGTATTTACTTTGACTAATGTTTACAGAACTACATTGAGCAAGAGTGGTGATAGTGGGCATCTTAGGCTTGTTCCTGAATTTAAAGTGAAAGCTTTCAGGTACGTCCATTTAGTATGATGCAGGCAGTAGGTTTGTTACTAATGGGTTTTGTTAGATTGAAATAAAGATCTTCTAATCTGATTTTTTGTAGGGCTTTTATCAAGAATGAATGTTGGACTATGTCAAAAGTCTTTTCTGCCTCACTTGAGATGATCATGTTTTCTTTTTTCTTTATATGCTATATTACATTTATTAACTTGCATATATTAAACCACCCATCCCTACTTTCCAGAGATAAATCCCACCTGGCCATGGTGTATAATATTCTTTTTGGTTTATTGCAAGCTGTTTGCTAGTATTTTGTTGAGAAATTTTGCATCTATGTTCATTAGGGGGACTGGCCTATATTTCTCTTTTTCGGTAGGGTCATTCTCTGGCTGTGATATTAGTTCTTGCCTCCAAAAATGAGCGATGGAGTATTGCTTCCCTTTTAGTCTCATTAAAGAGTTTGAAGAGTTCTGGCATTGAATTGATGATGAATTTCATGTAGAATTTAGCAGTTTTTCTGTCAGTATTTGTGTTTTCTTTATTGATAAGTTTTTAATTACATTTTAAATTTCATTAATTGATATTGGGTTATTCAGTATTTTTATATCTCCTTGATTCAGCTTTGCTATTTCATACATATCTAGAAATCTGCGCATTCTTTTGTGCTTTCCATCCTATGAGAGTAAAGATTTTTGAAGCAAATATTATTCAGGTCTTATGAATTTCCAAAGGATCTGTGATGATTTCATTCCTCAGTGCATGAATTTGAGAACTTTCTTGCTTTTTGGATAAAATTAGCTAAATATTAATCAATTTTATTTATTCTTCCAAAGTGCCAGCTCTTCAATTAACTTTTTCTTTAAAAAACATTTACTATTTATTTATTTATTTATTTATTTATTTCATACAGGGTCTCAATACACAGCTCAGCTCCTGAGTCAATCTCCCCAGTGCTGGGATTACATGTGCACAACAGCAGGCCCAGTTTCAGTGACTGACAGGACATGGGGTCACAGGGATTGAACTCAGGTTCTTGAACTTCCCATGTAGGTGCTCAGACTGTTGAGCTATCGCCCCAGCCCTCTCTTCAATTAATTAATTCTTTACATTATTCTCTTAGTCTCAATTATATTAATTTCTGCTCTTATATTTATAATTTCCTCCAAACTGACTATGTTGTGGATTAGCATCAGTTCTGTAGGCCCTATCTATCCCAAATTGGAGGAATATATTTGATACATTTTAAAAAACGTTTCCTCCAGTAGTTTCTTATAATTATTTCATAGTATTAGTGAAATTAAACATAACACATGAAGTTCATATTTGGTGTTTCCTCATATCAGGTAAATAGAAGCACTGTAGCATATTTACTTTGTAACATAATTGTATTTGTCACCTGTTTTATATGCAATATTACACTGGTATTCATTACTTTTTTATATTGATGACCCATGAGTATTTTCAGTAAAGAGGTAAACAAAATAATATTTTTGTATAATGCCTCATGAAAATTTGTGAAAATATCATCTATGGTAGTAGCATTTTTAAAAAATTAAATTAACTTTAAATAATAGATGCGTTATCTTGTCATGAAGAAATATTACTGAAGAAAATATGTAGTTTGTGAATATACTATACAGGGAAATAGAAATTAAATAAAAGTGTCTTGATTCTCCATATTAAAATAAGGAAAGAATTTCTCTTTTTTCTCAGAGTATTCCCTTTACCACAATCTAATGTGCTGTAATATTTTATCTTTTTTTGCTTGTTCAGTACTGGGAATCTAACTCAGGGCCTCACACTGCCGGACAAGCTTTGTTGCACTGAATTAAATCAGTGAGCTCCGGACATCTTAAATGATCAGACATATTCATAAAAATGTTATTTTCATAGGGCTGGTGAGATAATTTATTAGAATAAGCACCTGCTTTTGTAAGCGCAGGGACAAAGGTTCGATCCCTAGTCCTACATGCCATGCCAGCTCCACCCCTGGAGCATGCTGAGCTGGTGAATGAGTCCAGGGATGGTAGCACACATGTGTAATCCCAGGGCTGGGGAAGTTGAAAGCAGGAAGATCATTATGAGTCCAGTCTGAGTAGTGAGACCATGTACCAAATACATAATGGAAAAAAAAGTAAAAAAAAATAATATTTTCATTATAACAAAGGTATCTTCAGTATATATATATATATATATATATATATATATATATATTAGATTCATCATTGTAATTTGTCAACCCATTTTGCCTGTGTCCTTATTTAAGAAATAAAACAATCTTACGATCTTACAATCTTTTTTATTCCCCACCTCAGATTCCTCCTCATACTCCTGTTTTTCCTTACCCTCCTCCTCCTACTCCTGTTTTCCTCTTCTTCATAATGAAGTAATTTGCTTACATGTGTATGTTGACCCATTAAATATTCTATCTTTAGGTTTCACCAAATGTAATATGTGGCTCAACATAATTAAAATGTATATATTTGCAAGCAAAACTAATAGCAATGTCTAATCTCTTTAAAAAGAGAAATAATTTAATAAGCTAAAATCATTTGCATATTCATTGTTTCTATTGGTACAATCATGTCAAGAAAATCACCAGCAAGAGTAAACTCTGCTATAACTCATTTAGAAAGGGCACTTCATCTTTGATAATTTCCCTCCAATAAAGTCAGGAGGGAAATGTAAATGAAAAATTAAATGAACCTTTTTAACTTCTGGATAGATTTCAACAATTTACTTTCCATAACCCCTGGAAATCTTTATCACTACCCATAAATGTAGATAATTCATTGAATTTCTAATACAAACTTTATAAACTTAGGTCAAGTTTAGGCTAAATGTGGAAAACACAAGACAGAAAAATTTTATATTTCCTACAGATAATTTTTTTCAATATTTTATCAACACAACTTTGTAAGCTACCATGTACAACTATATTTATTTAGCTAAGATTATTTATTTTAGGTGCATTCTCTGAATTACCATAAATTCTTGTTGCTAATATTTGTGATCAGTTTAGTGAGTTATTTTCAATTTAATGATTTCATAATTACATATTTTGTATAAAGTATGATTTAAAAGTATAACCTATACATAGCATGAAAATTCATAATTCTTCCTTAAAGAGTCTATTTTAATTAATTTTCTACTGTTAACAAAGTGTAAAAGAGGTAAATTAAGGGAAAAAGGTTTTATTTCACAGTGCTAGCTCAGCAGGGATGATTCACATTTGCTGATCCTCCATCCAGTGATGGGTCCTGAGATAGCCCAGAGCTTCACAGATGGAGAGCAACGGACCACTCCCATGGACAAGTGCTCTTCTCTGTCGCTCATTCTTTCTCTCTCTTTCTGTCTCTGTCTCTTTCTCTCTCTGTCTCTCTGTCTCTCCCTCCCTCCCTCCTCTATAAAGCTATCAGTATTTGATAAATGGGGATCTAACACGTTCTCTTTATTTAGTCTTCATTATGGTCTCAACTTTCCACTTCAAAATGCTTGAATTAAGACTCTTCCCTTTAGACAATTCAAAAAGAGGATTAAATTCTAAAATGAGTTTCAGAGGGGAAAAAAATCCATATTCTAATAGCACAATTTATACTCATAAGTCATGATGTGTGTAATTTCTAAAATGACAAAGGATAAAATTTGGGAAATCAGTGATTTAGTTCTTTTTCTGTTAAATAGGCTTCATATTTGAATGGAGATTTTAGCATACTAGTTGAAGCTATAAGTTGCTAGTCTGAATAAAATTATAATCAGTAACACATCTGTGTAATACATTCCAATATTTTATAAAAATATGAAAGGAAATAAAGTATAATAAAGACTAATATTTTATATTCTCTACACTAATATACTACATCAAATAAAAGATAGAATGAGACCAACTAATTAGACCTCAATTAAATAGTCACATTTTCATAGGAATCCAACTCACTTGAAAAATCATTAGTATATTTTCTATGTTTATTCTATGATTCAAGATCCTTAAATGATACTAGATAAACTAATATAGATTTAGAACTTGTTCTCATAAAATAATACTATACATATGGACACTAGGAGTAGAGCCACAGCAGCAGATGGCCTGAAGCAGCTGGGAGAGATTGGTTACCACAGACATAAGGAGCAAAAGTAGAGACCTGCCCTTGGTCAAACCTGAAGGTAATTAACCCTATCCCAAACTTTCGCTCTCAGACTAGCTGTATGGATGTATGAGAAGTATCAATGTTCCACACATCCTTGTCATTTACAACATCCACATTTCCCACAGTTTTAACATTTAGATAACATAGTTATCCAGTGAAAATGTAAAAAATCTACTTTCAAGCAATTAAACAGACCTGGGTGTGATGGCACAGTAATCTGAGTACTGGGGAAGCTGAGGCAGGAAGAGCTTTATGAGTTCGAGGCCATCTTGAGCTGCGTAAGCAAGTTCAAGGTCAATTTGAACAGTACAGTGAAACTCTATCTAAAAAACCTTCACATATATTAACTTCAATAGAATATTTATTATATTCAAATATGTTGTATTTGCATATGTACATACATCATGATCATTATTCGTGAATGACATATTTATATATTATATATGCACAGATTCTGCATTGAAAAACTCATATGTTAAGTTAAAATAATTTAGACAATTTTAAAGTCGTAAAGTTTCTGATTTTTAAAGAAAAAATTAAAGCTCCAGCTTTAGTAATGGAATAATAATTAAATAAATGTATACAGAGTACAAAGTGAACACTGACACGTATAATCATTCTGTAATGTGGAATGATTAAATCAGACTGGCTAACAGAAACATCATTTCACATGCCCACCATTTCTTAGGGTAAAAACGTGAAAACAAGTGCTTTTTAGCAATTGCAAAATGTAAAGAAAATTTAGCTCACCGCTTATGAAGAAGCCACATGAAGATATCTGGATACATCATGGGATCATTGGAAAGATTGCTACACAATCCAAGACTAACACTACGAAAAATTGCTTTTAAAAACAGTAGAGGGCTGGGGGATAGCTCAGGGGTCTGAGCATCTTCCTTACAAGTACTCAGGTTTGATCCCAGTTCTCTATGCCTTGCTGGTTCCAGATCCCCTCACTCGCTGTGTTAGCCCGGAGGTCATGGTAGGGCACTCCTGTCATCCTAGTGTTGTTGAGGCTGAGACAGGAGGATCACTGAGTTAATTTGTGTGGCAAGACCCTGTATCTAATAAATAAAGAATAAAACTAAAATTTAAAAAAACAATATGATGATAGGCTGAGCTCACTACTGTCGTGTTTATTGAAATATCATTGTTCAACAGCTTAAAATCTAGAATAAGTACACTGAGATAATATTTAACTATAAATTTACTATAAAAGCTACAGCTAATAGTTTTATTGATGAGAAGTAGGAGACAAATTTTTGTTTATATTAGAAATCTTAAAGCATATAATGTTTAAGATGGTAAGAAAGGTACAAACTTGAATTTTAATCTTTACCAGTATAGAAATTACTTTGGAGCCGTAAACTAAGTTGTTAACCATTCCAGATAGTGAGAATATAAAAGATTAATGTTTTAATGAAGAAGGAAACTAAAGTAAGGCAAAGGAAACATATTTACATGAGTTTCCTCTAAATAATAAGAGAAGGAATAAGTAGAAAAAGTTAAAGTCAGAAACATGAATGTTTATCTCATCTTTATGTGAGAAATGAGTGAGATTCTAAAGAAACACAATCTCATTTTATTCCTCAGAGAAACAGAAGAGAAGTGGGATTCCTGCATATGAAAGTTTCTTTCTCCCCAGATATCTATATTGAATCCTGTACACCTAATGTAATGCTTTAGGACACTGGGTGTTGGTCGGTGAGTAGGAAATGAAGGCATTCCCCTTTTGAGTACAAGTGTGTATTATAAGGGAAGACAGGGTCTAGGCATGCATAAATGAGAGCACTTTAGGAGGCTGAGTGAGAAGTATCACAAATCCCAGCACTGCTTGCAAAGTCTAGTAAAAATAAATAAAAGCATCATGATCGAGGGATGGAAATGTAGCTCAATGCAAAAGCCTTGGGTTTAAACCCAGTAAAGCCACAAAAGTAAAAAACAAACAAACAAAAACAAATACAGAAGAATGAGGAAAGAAATGTCCATTGCATGATGCAATAATGCAACAGTTATTTGTAAGGCAGGAAAAGAGACTTCTCTGAGAACCAAAGCATCCTGGCACCAGGTCTTAGGATTTTCAGCCTCCAAAACTATGAGGAAGAATGAATCATTACTTCCCATCTTCATCCTTCTATGTGTAGTAGTATGTCATAGCACATCAAGCAAGTTAAAATACTGTTTGAAAGAATTATCCATTTTTGAAAATGAAGCTATAACAAAATGCTGGAAGAAGGCCTTTACACTTTTCTAAGAAATATAGAAAGTGTACTCTTTCTGTGGATTATATAATAATGAACCACATGACCAAAATTAATTAATGAATGCAACTTTCACAGTGATTGAAAATGCTTCAGTCTCAATTGAAGAATGAGGGTGCCCATGGGACCTAATTCATATATACCACTTTGAAAAGATAAGAACACACCTTCAGATGATCCTTGGAAACAATGGAGATATAGCTATATGCTTCTCTGAAGGCCAGCTCGTTACAGTAACCAAAAACAAAGGAAATAATTCTCTTTGTATATATTACAACCATGTCTATGAGCATTAAAAAAGTAATAAAAACGCTAAAGCACCTTGAAGCTGAAACCATCACCTAGTACATGTCAAAATGTCGTAAGTTATGTATAGCATGTACTAATTCTCAAAAGAATAACCATAAAGAATAAGTTTTAAAATTTCCACTGAAGATAACATCACCAAAACTCAAAGAACTTGAAATACCCACATGGAAAAAGGGGTATCTACTTTGGCTAGAGATGTTCTGTCAGAACTCAGGACTCTACAACTGCATTTTAGCAGAAAATATCAGATTGAGGGGTGAAAGGCAAGATATACTCTACTGAACACAGCAATACAAAAAGATACAAGCTGAAGCAAATTCGCAGACTTCAGAAAATCTTAGCCCAGGCTACTCTGGAAATTCATGAGAAGCAGCAGTTAAGTTAATGCATTGCCTCACCTAGCATGGAAGTAGACTGCAGACTGGTGAGTAATATCTAATTATCCCATCTGCTGATGGTTGCTGATCATAATACCAAATGACAGAAAAGACCGTGGGCCATCCAAATAATGTAACAGAAATAAATTTGATTTGGTTCTCATTGAATTGCATTTGCAAATGGAATGGACACTAAAGCCTATACTGTTTATCAGGAAAGGTGTCCCTTAAGTTCTACATTAATTTTCTACTCCTTATACATATATGATAAAACCACCTGAGTAACTACTTATTTTTATTAAGTATAATTCATGTAAGAATGGGGTAGATCAAAAATTATTTTACCCTGTGTGAATATATCAAAGCATATTCCTTTCTTGTGATAAGAAGTATTCAACTATTTCTAGTTTTATTTTTCAGAAAATATTACATGCAATGTTTTCTGTTAGTGAAAATAGGTTAAAGTGTTTAGGGATATATTTTCAAAATAAGCTTACTAGATAATTTTTTTTCTCAAGAGGAAAATTATCCACAGAATCAGACCTAGCATCTCTGAATGCAGGACCAAAGTGCAGTATGTGAAAAAAAAGTGAAGGGCCAGTTGAAAGAGACATGAAATAAGAAATAAGGATGACTTCTGGAGCTCTCCCACTTGTCCCTGCCAAAGGCTTCGCTAATTTTGTCTGTGTTGTCCTCATTCATTCACTTCTTCCATAATAAGTGATTGATGGCAGCTCTATGCACAAAATAAAGATACAGAAAAACAAGCCACAGTTGTGCTGGCCAGATACTGTGGGTTCGGCCTGGTGATGGACCAACAGCTTCCCAAGGGAAGGACAGGTACTGAAAGAGCCCTCAGCAGTCAGAATCCTGGACTGTGGGCTGTTAAGACCCTGAAGCTATTTGAATAATTATAATAGCCGACTCTAGACTCTTCTATGCTTCTGAACAAAGCACTTCCCCCCTTGTATCATTCTCAATTCTTACCAGAGATCTATAAAGGAGGGGTTATAATTTCGCTTTTGTATAACTGAATCTTAGAGAAGATGAGATTCCTTGGATAACTTTTACAGCTGTGGAATAACTGCCACATTATTGAGTCTAAGACTTGTAATAATCTAGAGCCCGCGAAGGTCAGCCTGTAGACCGACACTGCAGAGTAGGATGATGGAAATAATGCAGTGTACATCTCACTAATATTGTTACCTCTAGTATCACCTTGTTATTGAGCATTTGAAATGTGAATTATGAAATATGGACACTGAATTTTAATGTGTGCGACTTGGCGGTTGAACGCAGAGCTAACCAGGTGCTGTGCATTCAGCTGCACCAACAACCAAATGTGTCTTTAAAAAGTGAAATCTGTGCAACCATAGAACCAAATATATCCATTTCCTGGGCGTGAACTTTAGCATCCTGGGATCCATTATCAAGAATGAAGTGCAATAACATTGGAAATACATGTAAGAATGAAGAAGGTGCAACATGTTATATAATTTTCATACATACTCTATAACAACAAAGAAATACTATCACACATAAAATATCATTGTAATTTCAAAAAATTACAAGTTCCTCAACATAGTAAACTGTTTTATAAGCCTTTGCACAACTTTTAAGAAATATATGCCATGTATGGTATTTATTTTACTTAGAAAAAGAGAAAATAGAAAAGGTAAAAAACGAGAAAACACAATGTGTTCAAAGAACTTTGTCATCAAATATAATGCTGAAAACAAACCTTGGTGACAGTATCAAAAATGCACTTATGTAACAGGTTAAAAGCTGTTTCACTAGATAGGCACTTAAATATCAATACTTCTACCTAGAAAATTATTAGTTTTGATACATATAGAGTTATCAACTTCCAATGAATTATACTTTAAACACTAACCGTAAAAACAGAGTTGAATAAAAAATACTATGAGTGGATTAGGCAAAATTTTGTAAATAGAACAAAATAAATTGTGGTGATGAAAACAGGACATACTACATAATGATGAAAAGTCACATAATAGAATAAGATATTTGTAATGTATCTGATATAATACCTGTATATAAACAATAATTTAAAGTTGTCTAAGTATTATAATCAAAGAATGTACATATTTTATGAATGAGGATTTGAGAGTGAAGAGAATGTCATGACAATATGTACATATTCTTTGGCTGCTATAAATTCAAAGTAAAACTGAATGACTCTAAATCAAATGGCCACAAATCAAAGGAACCTAAACCTCTAGGGAAAGGTGGATTATATACCTATTGAAATAAGTTAAAATGGGGCCAGGGAGATAGTCTGACAGTCCAAGTGCCTGCCTGGAAAGTGCAAGGACCTGGCTTCCATCCCTGGTACCACATGCTGTGCTGCCCAGAACCCTGGACATGCTGTGCTGATCACTAAAACTGGATGTGGTGCTGGCCTGTAATCCCAGCTCTGGGGAGCGTGAGAGGGGAGGATCACCATGAGTCTGAGCTGCATAGCAAGACCCTTTACTAAATAAATAATAAATAAATAAATGATAAAAAATTAAAATGACATACAACTCTTTTGGAAAATTGTCTCATAGCATCATTGGAATATGAGCACCTTCCTCCCTTATGTTCCACAAATTCCACCTCAAGAACATACATATAGCAGAAAGATACATGAATGGTTTATGGAAAAATCCAACATAACATTTATCAAAACACTATTCAGAACAGACAAATACTGGAAAACATTTCTTACAAATAGCAATACTGAATTCTAAGGGATATATCATAGAGGCATAAGAGCAGACAGGCAAAATAATAACTTAAAAAGTAGGCAAAGGGCAATGTATATTAATATTTTATAGCTATGAGCTTTCACAACTACTTATAGTCACAGATGTCAAGATATTTCTTAATCTAGAAAAATAACAGCAGCAACAAATGAATGTAGCTTCCAAGCTGTTGAGAAAGTGAATTTTCACTATTTTCAATATGAAGGGAATTTCACTGTAAACTTGTTCTCCAACTCTATTTTCTTAGTTATTTAAGTCTAGATTTTCACATTAATCTACATTGTATCAATATTAGTAATCATCACTGAACCATGACAATATTTCCAAAGTGAAATCCATAAGGTGTGAAATTGTATTCTTCTAGGTCTACTTTATATTTATATTTGTGGAGTGTTACACATGCTTATACTGCCATGGTTTAGATCTAAAATATCCCTCAGGAACCTTCGTGTGTTTATACAGGGATTGGAGGAGGACACTCTACTCAACAGTGGATTCATAGCCTGATTGTTTATTACTGATGCTCTATATTTAATAGGATCTGGGTAGAAGTAGAGGGTCAGAGAAGGAGTAACCTGGAACGTACCTCTCCCACCCCAGCACCTTCCTTTTCTTTGTCTGGTTACCATGTTGTGAGCAGCCTTCCTGCACTATAACCTTCTGCCAAGTCTTACTTTGTTCTTGGAGCTGGCTGACTGTGAACGGAAGCCATCAGACAGAATATATGTCTCATTCCTTAAATTGCAGGGTTCAGGTATTTTGTCAAAGTGACCGAGACATGCAGATTTTTCAAATAGACATTATGTATTTTAGGACAAATGAAGAAAAGAAACAAAAAAAACCATAAAACATGTTTTAGGATATTAAGGAATTATAAATGTACAATAAGTTACTAAATTTTGACCAATAGATAAATAAAAAATAGCTGAGTTTGAGGCTCATAATCCAGGTAAATCCATTCAAGAAGGGCATAAATTGCCTTTGATATTTCTGAGACCTTTTTTGCCTTAAAAGCATAAATATTCTATCATCATTTAAGTCACAATAAAATTGAAAATGAAAATGTTTTGTTTCAGGCTTTCCTAAAACCTCATTATACATTTCCATCCTTTAAAAAAATAGACTCAGGGTCGGGGAGATAACTCAGTGGAATAAGTGCTTCCCTGGCAAGCACAAGGGCCTGAGTTCAATTCCCAGTTCCGCAAAAAAAAAAAAAAAAAAAAATTGACTCAGATCAAAATATTTTTAGTTATTGTCTTACTTTTTCTAGTATAAATCACAAGATGTCCCTGGTTTCTTTTCTGTTCTACTCAGACATTGAAACACACTGAAAACAGCCTCAAATTCCTTTAAATGATATTGTATTGTCTTTCTTTAGCCAAAAACGCAAAGTATTTCCATTCTTTTTCAAGCGATATGCAAGCTAAGTTTGGATCAAAAATATAATTCTCAGAATTCTCACTTGTCTAGAATTGAAGCATTGGTAGTCGTTTAGGTTATGGGACATTAAACACATAGATTAATCTATTGACGACACCATAGCTTAATTGTCTGTAGAAAGGCAATGTGACCTGTCTACCTTAAGCCTTTTTGTAAATGCTTATTATCATTTCTCTAACCTTAATGTCACAAGACCTG
>NW_004524726.1:539273-549508 GCF_000260255.1 Octodon degus | reverse complement strand
TATATGACACAAGAGCTCATTTAAAACTCAAATCAGAAAGTGATGGATATTACAAATATCTCAATTGTCTGTACCTTCTTTTTGGTAAGCCAAACCATAACTAGTAAAAAACAAAAGCAAAACAATGTTAAAACTAAATGACACCTAAAATTATCTCTCTCAGTGTTTTGGCCTTATATCTAGTAAAGAAAACCAGACACAATGTGATCTTTAAGCTTTCTTTTTGGACTACTATTATCCAAAGCATTATAGGTCAAAGGCTACACAGTAACGCCATTAAAAACCTCAGATGAACAAAGGTGACTGGCACTATCCACTGTGGATATGTTGGTCATGGAAGAAGTGATCTGAATCATATATTCTGTTTGCACGCCCCTGTCCTTCTCTTTTTTCCCTCTTGCTCTCTGCTCTTGGCCACACTGTGCTGAGCAACTTCACTTGTAAGGCCCTGCTGCCATGAAGATTCTACCTTGGACACCATGGACGGTGGACCATGACCCAACCTTCTGACATTTTAAACAAAACTACTCTCTTGTTTCTTTAAACTGCTTTATATCAGATATTTATTCAGAATAGCAAAAGTTAACCCAGTGTTCTCTAAAAATAATGTTGTCTCTATATTTTTGCATCTGAATTTCTCTTTCTTAACCTCTTCTTTCTTAAATCCTTGACTATTTTGGAATGGATAATGTTTCCCTGTTAACACAGATACTGTAGTACAGTACCTCTGTAGCAATTTGCTAAATTATGCTATGCTTTGATATGTTAATTATTTAAAAATGAAATATTTAAGAGTAAAGTAAAATAGCATATTCAAAGACATATATATCAGTATGATAAAATATCTTAGCACATATTGAATTTTGGCAAATTAAAGTAGAATATTAATATTAACAGCTAAAATAATTTATACATCAAATCATTTATTGCCAGAAAGTCTACTGTGTGTTAGACACCAACAATAGAAAGTTAAATATTATTTTGTAACATCAGGAAATTCTTATAAAGTTGTTAAAACAATCTTTAATATTGGATATTCTTTCAAGCTGTGAAACTTTTAGAAAGATTTGCTACTTTTATAATCCAACTATAACTTGTAACTTTTTAAGTATCATTTTTTTCTAGAAATGATAGCAATGACCTTCTGTTGAACTTTTTATATTGCTCTTGATTTCAACATGATGTTATAAAATGTTCAAATGCTGACAAAATTTATTGATACTATGTTCAAATAACTTTTAAGTAGGTCTGTGAACTCATTAATAATATGATGTAACTGTTCAGGAGTACTAAGTATTTTATATGCTGTATTCCTTGTGAAAAAATAGAATACTACAAATATTAAATTTTCACTAGTTTAAATATTAAAGTATATTATTTGAACTACAAACAATATATTTAATAATTTTTGAAATATTTTTCTCCTTGATTTTGGGCATTGCCATTTCCTATCACTAACGATAACAAGTTACCCCAACATTTTTGTCTTAAACAACACAAATATATCATATTTATGAAGATCAAAAGCATAAAATGTAACTTGTAGTCTGAATTCAAGGTGAAAGCAGAATCGCATTCTTTTTATAGCGATTTTAGGGGGAATTCCTCCTCACTGTCTCCAGCTTCGGGAGGCGACCTGTACCTCTTGGCCCATGGTTCCTTCTCTTCTCTGAGTACATCACATTGTACATCTGCTCTCTGCCTAGTTCATAGCTTTTCTCAGATTGTGACTTCCTTTTACATTGTAAAAGTTCTTGTGACTTTAGTGGACCTACGCTGTTGCCCTCACTAAACCTACAAATTTGAAAATCTTTGATCCAGTTGCAAAGACCTGGTATTATTTTTCTGGAGCTTCCATAGCAAAATACTGCAGATCAGGTTCCTTAGTTATAAAACCCATTTTCTCATCATTCTCGAGGCCAGAGGCTCACGATGGTGGTGCTGGCATTTTGATGTCTCCGTGAATTTGTGTTCTTGGCTTGCTGAACCCACCTTCTGTCTGTTCCTCATGCAGTCTTTCCTATATCATGCATTTTGGTGAGTCTCTTAAATTTACATTTCCTCTTCTTAAAAACCAGCAGCTCCATTAGTTTAAGATCTGCTATCATTTAAATCCCTTAAATCTACCAAGAACCTAACATTTATTTTAGTCTGTATGTGCCCCAACCACTACTTTATTTAACATTTCATCCCCTTCTCCTCCCATGTCACATGCTTGTCTCAGTCACAGTTTCAGTAAAGTCACAGACAATCTGAGCCAAAAATGAGTGTACTCATAGAATGGTGCCTTTATTTATTTATTTATTTATTTATTTATTTATTTGATACAGGTTCTCGCTACACAGCTCTGACTCATAGTGATCCTTCTGTCTCAGCATCCCCAGCTCTGGGATTACAGACCTGTACCACCAAGATCAGTTTCGTTGGCTGGCAAGGTGCACCTAGGGCTCCGGGGTCTGCTTGTGGTACCAAGGACCAAACCCATATCCTTGTGCTTGCCACCTAGGCTCTTAGGCTGTTGAGCTATCTGTCCACCCCAAGATACTTTAACAATTGAAAAATAATGATGAGATAGCAGTAGACTCTAACAACCAAAAGAAAACTTTTATTTAAAGAAAATGCCAAGATCCCTACTTAAATTACAGGTCCATTGCAACACTTTTATATCACACAGATTATACATTATGAGGTGACTGGCCATTGAATAAAGCCCTAAATCCTTTTAGACTGTTTTGCCACATAGAGACCAAGTGTTCTGCATTGAGTGACAAGGCTTTGGAGGTTTTATTTTTTGATTTGTTTTGTTTTTCTTCAAAGTAAACACAAAATGAAAAAAGGTGAATTTTGAAGATCCCCAGTTCATCAAGGGTATCTGCATTGAGAGCACCCTTATCAGTGTCTAGAAGCCCCATGTTTGTGAAGAGTTGGTTCTGCCTACTTCTACGGACTTTAGTGAACTTTTAGAGATTGCAGCTATAAAGTTGCCCTTTGTGGAGCTAGCACCAAAACTAAACAAGTTGATAAAAACATACAATATTGAAGTGGAGAGCTAAAGAGGATTGATGAGTCACTGTGATAACAATTTGGGGTGAGGAGTCTACTGGTATTGACATCAGGCAACAACATTTATTTTGTATGGTATATCTCCCAGAGGAGATAAAATAAGATTATTGTTGCCAACCAAGAGCACAGCTGCTGAACTATTCTAGTCATTATATGAATGTATATCAGGAAATATAAACTGGTTGTATCAAGTTACTATATATACAGATGGCTTCACTACCCATAACTAAGACATTGCCTGAAGAAAAAAGAAAAGAAATTGCCTGTAAATGTGAGACTGTGTACCATGTCATCCACATAGAAATGTTTGCTTGCCAAATCTGTCATCTGAAGTTAACAATATTTTGCAGGATATTAGTTTATTGAACATATTAAAATATATGTCTTAGGGCCAGCAACATAGCTTAGTGGACTGAGTGCCTGCTTAGGCAAGCACAGGAACCAGGGTTCAATCCCCGACACCACATGCTGTGCTGGGCCTGCCCCTGGGCACACTGAGTTGGCTATAGAGACAGGACATGGTGGCACACACCTGTAATCACAGCTCTGGAGAGGCTGAAAACAGTAGGATCACTAGAGTTCAAGCTGCATAGGGAGATCCTGTACCCAATAAATAAAGAAATATTTTTAAAAAATGATAAAAAATTAAGTAGCTTAATTCAAAACCTAACTAAGATAATGGGTCTCTGAGTAAGAAATGAGATTTTTGACATATTTCAGAAATTAACAAAGATTCTGAAAAAGGTTGAGACAAGATTTCTTGCACTCTGCTATGTCCACTTTCAAAATGTTTGAGCATCTACAAAAATATAAAATACTCCTGAATTTGACAGAAATGGATCCAAGACCTATATGTGAAATCAACTTCTATGCTAGAAGATCAACTGACACCACAAATGGTCTAAACCATGTGTTTAAAACAACTACAAATACCATATATTGCTAATTAAAGTCAAGGTGGAAGATCCTAATGCCACAAGGGTACCAAAAACCCTGCTTCCATTTCCAAGTCCTGCATTTATGAAGGAAGAATCTCTGCAAGGACAGGAACCTTAAGGAGAACACAAAGCAGACTAGACCAAAACAACACATTCTGTGTGTCACTGTCTCCCATCACCCCCCAATGGCATCAAGCTTGGTGCTCACACTGATGCCATATTATGTTGAGTTGTACAATTCATTATCTGTGACAATGTACATACATTATATGATATATATATATATATATATATATATGCAAGTGTGCTTGAATCCTCTGGAAAAGTTGTGTGGCACAAAATCCCTCCCTGTTGCCCAAACTGTTGAGGACTATTGTTACTGGGATTCCCAATCTGCTTCTTTCTGGCACTGTTCTGCTTTTCTTCCTGGCTGTCGTGAGTTGTACCGCTTGATCTTCAACGTCCTTCTACAATGAGGCTTCAAATTATACAGCTATGGACTCAAAGCATGAGCAGAGTAAACTTCCTTTTTTGACTTTTGGGCATTGAGTATCTTGTCTCTGTAAATGACAAAATGCCTAATAAAATGTATTTAGATGTATTTGTTCTCATGATTTTATATTTCACTTTCAAAACATTCAAACTACTATGGGTAGCAGCAGAGTACAGAAACCTAAGGTCATATAGTCATACAATCACATGACAGTCTTTGAATAACAGGTATGAAAAAATGTATTGTTTCATATTGGGTGCTGATTTTTAAAAATACATTATAGTATTGCTTTGTCAATGGCAATGAGTTAGTTTAAAAAGGTTTAAATTAAATAATTTAAGTAAATTATCATTTGCACATATTTTTAAAAAATAAGTTCCTGCAGTGCACTATGTACAAAGTGCACCAAAAATGTACACAGACTTCAAGAAAAGGAAAATTGTATGTGTTTTTCAACAGACGATGCTACTCTCATATGAGTGATGCTAGACAATGTTACCTGTTACAGAAAACCCACTACTCTATTGGCCCTTAGAGAAGATATTAAAAATATTTATGTAGCAATCTCCATGAAGAAAATCATTGCATTTGGTTCCTCCATAACTGAAAAACATTGTTAAAAATCTAAAATTTTATACTACCTTAAGTATATTTCATCAATAGCACAAGAAATTTTAATTGTGATTTTTATAAAGTTCTGAAGGAAATTCATAACATATTTTTATAGGCAATATATTCCAAGAAATATATTTTGCGGAGAGTCACATTATAAGAGAAATCTGTATTTCTGATTTTTTATGGAACTACTTCAGGATCTTTACGGACCTTCTATACATGCTGTCTTTCCTAAATAGATGCTTCCACATACCATTGTTGTGCTAAAACTGTTGTGAAGTTTTTAAGTCAAGAGCTGAGTAGTTTTGCAAGCCTGCCACCAAAACATACTGACAAAAGGTATCTGAACATTTTCATTATTTTTATGAATTGAATTAAGTTTTCAAGTAGCCATGTAAATTGACTATTAGGAAAAGTGTATTGAGTCAATCAGCTTTTTAAAGATGAGTGTTCATAGAGAAATAGAAGCAGTGGGTTCTCTAGTAGTTATAAGTTCAAAGAAATGGTGTTGATATTATTTTTTTGTGCTACAGCTTGACCTTGTAAATTAATATACACATAGTGAAATGTGAATGCTTATTCTCAACAGAATTATGATCAAGAGTTTATATTTGATTCTGGAGGCAATAATTATTTCGAAATATACAAAAATGGCATTAAATTGGTGATTAATAATCTTAGGGATCTTAATTTACTGATCGTAATTCAACATAATAATTTTAAACATTGAAAAAAATCTAAAGAAATACCACTTGTTAAAGTTTACTAGTGACATGAATTATTATTATTTTATTATTATTATTATTTTTTGGTGGAACTGGGAATTGAACTCAGGCCCTTGCGCTTGCCAGGCAAGTGTTCATCCCACTGAGCCATCTCCACAGCCCCTTACAAGGATTATTTTCCAGCCCAAAAGTTGTTTTAATAAGTCAAGTTAAATTATTATATTGTGTCCCACTGATGAGAAAATTGAAGCTTGATTTTTTTATTTGATTATCTTTCTTGCTGTTTACTTTTGTTTAATTTTATGTGAAATACAATTTGAAAAAAATATATGTTTGTTACATTTAATTTTTTGCTATATTTCAAAATTTCAATGTTTCTGATCTATGAACAATCCTGTATTTGATTTTCTTTGCTTTAAAATTCATGCCAATTATGCAACAAATATCATTAATGTCATAAAAAGAAATCAAAATTCCATTTGTGAAACTAAAATGTTTTTAAAAATTAAAATGTTCACCAGGCATTGTACCACACACCTGTAACCCCTCATTTGGGAAGCTGAAGCAGGAGAATCAATGCAAAGTCAAGGCCAGCCTCAGCTGCATAGTGTGTTCAAGGCGAACCTCGACTGTTTAGTGAGACTGTATCTAAAGAAACATAAAAACAAAAAATATTTAAATACAAGTGATATTCAATATTATTTTTTCTTTTTTTTCTTTTCTAACATTCCTTCTTACTCATGTATCACATTCTCTAAATTTCATTGTTTGCCATGATAGTAAAATCAATGGCTGCATTGAAAGAACCCCGCTTATACTTTATATCAAGAGCTATCTGAAACATAGGTATAAGTTTTCAAATAATACATAGCCCTGCACACAAGCCATTGATCAATGCATCTTTGCATTGTAATTGCAACATTCAGAACATCAAACGTTCAAGATGTGACTTGTACTCAAAACAGTTTTAATTATAAAATTATTTGGTGACACTAGCCAGCTAAAGTCAGTTTCCAGATATTATTACAAAGAAATCAAAGAAAATTCTATACAAAATAGCAAAGTTGAATCTAGAGTTTAGCTTCTATCATATCTGAATTTTTTAAAATTTGAAGTTGTAATAGAAAAAGTGCACCAACCTTTCCTTTTCTTTGTTTTATACTTTTAAAATATTTTATTTAGTTAGTTATTTGGTACAGGATCTCACTACACACCTGACTCCTAGTGATCCTACTGTCTCAGCTGCCCCAGCACTGAGATTACAGGTGTGCACCACCACATCCGTTCTCAGTGCCCTACATGACATGCTAGGTATTCCTGGGTTGGCAAGGCACACTATACTGGGGATTGAACCTGGTTCCTTGAGATTGCCAGGCAGGTGCTGAAACCTCCAAGCTATCTCTCCATTCCCTTCTTGTTCTTTTCAAACAGTATTTTTTGTGCAAGTTTTGTAACAAGGGAAATCTTTTACAAAATGTCCCCATGTTTGCTTAACAAGAAAAATGAAGCTTCCTTTTCTCTTCCATATGATGACATGACTCAGGGCCTGTAGGTTTTTCATTTTCAAGACCACTGCTTTGTCTGCCTCCTAACAACACAAACTATCAACCAATATCAATTAACCTAGTGATGAAGACCATTACAAAGTGGAACTGAGCAGGATTTAAAATTAATTCATTGGCTTTCTATGTTTACACGAGTCTGTGCCAGATGTAGATCCCTGGCCTAGAGATTCACAGAAAGTGAACCTCTTTGAGTCACTGGTCCAGGTGGAGGCCTGTAGTGGCCTGCGAGGACTCGGTGTCTCTAAGGACAAGATTAGGCCATAGCTGAGGATGCCTGGCTCCAACCCCAAATAACTAGACAAAAACTAAATGCAAACATCTCACTCCTGTGGTGAAGGTCAATGCAGAAGTGAGAGTGTTTCCTTATTATCATAGTACTCTCCTTGGAGAAGTCTTTGAACTGACTCCCAAGGTCCTGCCAGGATCCCGGCACTTTCCTCTGCATCCCCTTCCTTTGTTTGAAAATCAAATGAATATGGTTCACCCAGAGAAGTTCTTTGCTTCTGCTCCAAGGGAATCTTCAATTCTGCTATAGAGATTTGATCCTCCTGGAGCCCTAAAATCACACCAGTTGTTCTTTTACTTAAGCCTTCACAGTCAACTTGTTTGGGAGGTTGAGGGTCTGATCAGTCCATGATAACCTAGACATCAAATAATTTATTTACAAGAAGCTATGTAAATGGATAAGAAGCAAAATTAGCATCCTTAATTAAGAGGGACTCTGAATTTCCCCATTTCTTAGGCTAGGTTCCAAACAAGATCATAGTCAAGATGAAAATTATACGTTCATAAGTAGAAACCCTCTACTGTGTAATGATGAATCCAGCTAGACAAAATTATAAACCTAAGTAAAATGCAAAATAGGATTAGCAAGTAAAATAGGTAAAACTTGATGTGATGAAGCATGAAATAGCTTAAAAGTAGTTCCTGACGAAAACTAAAAAAACATGTAATTTTAGAAAACATGTTAAATGCATATAGCTATAAATAGATACTTGAAATTTGTAATTCTATTTATTTTTTCCAAGCCTCACACACCACCGCACTTTTCCTTCCTGAGTCCTCATGGCATTTGAAGTCATTCTCGTGTGTCTCCTTGGAAAAATCAAGATGGAGACTCATTTCCCTCTCCTGTATATTAATTTTACAATAGAACTCAATAACCTGATAATTAAAAATTTGAGCATCTATAAAATTCATCATTTCCTTAATTACCACCTAACTAATGCTAGTTGAAGCCATCAAAGTATGCATTGAAGACTACTAATTCATTTTGAGTTAATTTTATACATGCCAAATTTTTATTATACTCATAGTCAGAATATGTGTAAAATATAAAAACGTTTTTCATATATGATTAAGAGCCTTCAATAGCTTCACTTTAATTTTAAAGAACTGCACTGCTTTAAGTGGGTTTACTTTTTTTTTCTTTTTTCTTTTTTTTTTTTTCCTGCAAGATCTCACTATGCATCTGGGACATCTAGTTACCCTCTTGTTTTCAGCCTCCCTAGTGTTGGGATTACAGGCATGCTCCACAATGCCCAGAGTGCACTGCCTGCTCAGTACACCTGGTGAGAGGGGCCAGTGTGGCGTGTGGTGCCGGGGATTGAATCCTGGCCCTTTTGATGCCTGAGCAAGTGCTTAGTCCACTGAGCTGCCTTGCCAGCCCCAGGGGGGTTTCTACCTGTCGCACAGCTTCCTGTCTTACCACTGTCCACTTCACTGCAGTGGCTCTTTTGGATAAGATATATTCCTCCACATCCTAATATTTATCCATATTCTGTCTATGTTTTTGAAGTTCGTTTGAAAACAAATAATAAATAAATTTGTTAATTAACAAATAATAAATAAAATAATAAAAATAATAGTTATAAATATTACAAATAATACAATTTTCAAATCAGATGAAAATTTGAAATGGTCACTATATTGTGAAGGTATTCTCAAGTGAAGTAATTGATAATTAAACAATAGATATCTTTTACTATTAATAACATCACCAATGAACAAGTTAGGAAGGGGCAATATATACATTTAGTTATGCTGTGTGAAAGGTGCAATTTCACTAATTGCTTATAAGTGTTTTATTAGCACTTACTTTTTTGGAAAGGAAACTAATGTTTAAAAACAATAGCTAACCACTTCTTATACTTTTGATAGTACACATATAATAGTGCAAAACTAAAAATGAATTAAACATCTATTGAAAGGTAATTAGAATAATGAGGTTGATAAACACTTAAATCTCACATAATTCTGGTTTTCAGAGCACACTTACCGAAAGTTACATTAAATAAATGGATCAGGAATGAGATTTTTTTCTCAGTACATATTTTCCTTTTTTTTTTTTAATTTTATGTGTTTGGTACAGGATCCCACTTCGCAGCTTGGACTCTTAGTATTCCTCCTCCTTAAGCCTCTGCAGAGCTGGGAATATGTGTGGCATGACACACCATACTGGGGATCGAACCAGGGTCCTTATGAGACAGTGATGCATAGATATTTGACACTTGAAGCAGATGTAATTCCAAAATAAATTCAGTTAAACAATTAAGAAATTTAAATAAAATCTCAGTATTATGCACCAGGCAGGCACTTAGACTGCTGAGCTATGTCCGCAGCCCTTTTAGCATATGTTTTGACTACAATTTTTTGTATCCTCTAGCTGCTCTTAAGTAGATATGACCCCCAAAGTGTTATCCACTGCAAGCCACAGTAGTTGTACGGGACATAATCAAATATATAAGTACTTAATATTCCTGGGCTGGGGAGATGGCTCAGTGGAATAAGTGCTTCCCTGGCAAGTGCAAGGGCCTGAGTTCAATCCCCAATTCCG
>NW_004524726.1:536376-538713 GCF_000260255.1 Octodon degus | reverse complement strand
GGATTTGTCTGGAAAGCCTGTCAGTTACTTAAATTTACCTTTTCAATTACTATGACTTTATCCATGCCCAGAATAACTCTGTTGCCCTAGATGGCTATTCAGAGTAAGCTAACGGATATTCTATTAAATTATACCCATACTATTACCACTGCCCATCATTTCTCTTTACATTGCCCTTGCAGCGTGCTATTTTAATCTACCATCTAATGTTTTCTAATTGTCTTTTAACTGGTGTCTCTAGTCTCATCTTTTCTTTTGCAGATGACTGCCAACAGTAGATTTGATCCCATGAATCAAATATCATCATTTAATATCAGCATAATCCCATGAAAACCATAAGGAAAGGTAGAATATATTCATTTAAAAATAGATATCACAGACTAAAAAATAAGTTCTCTTAATGACTAAAGAACTTGAACTAATTAAATTACTAAGTACCATTCTGACATTGTTTTTCTTTTCTTATTCTCCATGCAGTATACTCATGTTGGTTATAAGATGAACATACGTGTGTGTGTGTGTGTGTGTGTGTGTGTGTGTGTGTGTGTGTGTGCGTGTGTGTGTTTATATCTACATACCCTGGAAATTTAAAGTTTTAAAGGATGAATTTGATTTTGCATCTCTCTTAGTTGTTCAAGAACATGGGAGCTTTTTTCCTACCAAAATGTCCTGCAAGTTTTCACTAATATTTTAAGTCCTCCAAAAACTATAATGCGGAACTCTTATGCAAAATTATCAGTCCCCAAGTTTCTTCCTTTACCTGATCCTAGATTTATTTCACTCTTAATGATTGTTCATTCTTACATACAATCTGTGAGAAGTTCGGCTTTCCAAAGAAACAAACGTTGTTTTCCATCCTGGTTTTACTTCTTTTGTCTCACATTGGGTGGAGTCTCATTGCTCTCTTCTTCAGTCTGAAATGCTGGGAAAATAACTCACTAAACAATGAAAAGAAGGAAAACCATGATCTGAGGTTTCTATGACTATTTTATAAGATGCCTTGTAGTTTTCAGTAGGTCCTTTTGAGTTCCTCATCTTGGAACTCTCCCTTTTGGAATTCCAACACCACACTGTCAGATGCGGAAGCCACCTGGAATTAGACACATCTGTGTAGCAATGCCTAGACGTACAAGAGCTCTCCACTGATGAGCCAACATCTGCTGCTAGTCACGTGAGGAAACACTCCTGGATACCGGCTCAGTTGAATTTTTAAATGCTTTCACAGGACACAGCTAACTACTGTCTATTTCAGCATGGGAAATTCCAGGCAAGAATGTTCCATCAGTGTCCACACACACTGCAAATAGTTAAATACGTAAAAGTATACTTTGAAGAAAATATTTTGTCTTCAAAAACATTTTAACATACAATGGGAAATTAAATTTAAAGGTTTATACTAAAAGATACATTGTCATTAATCCTCATAGAAGTACTTCCCCTACTTTGAACACAATTACCGTATCACGTTTGAAACTTCCATATGTGTCTTTAGTTGTTTTGTGGTTGCCTTACAGTGCCAGATTCCAAAAATTTACCTTTCATAGTCATTTTTGTTTTGTGAAGAACCAGAAATCACATGGGTAGGTCCTGACTGAGGTGGATGAAGATGCATCTGTAGTTGCGTAGGCCTGCCTCTTGGTTAGATGGAACTCATCAGCACCCTTCGCTGTACGTTTCAATGACCCCACAGAGTCAGTAGCCTTCCTGAAGCGTGACGTACAAGATTGTTTCATGAAGTGACAAAGACGAGGTGAGAAGTTATTTGGAGTAAGGGCAAATGTTTTGCCAGCTACTAATGGCAATTTCTCTGTAGTTGAAATAATTTTCTTTTTCATTTAATCATTAGCTACATTTTGAGCACCCCTTATAGCAATAGACCACTATGATTTATTATGTTTTCTATCTATCTAATAAATAGATACCCCCAAAAGACATGTCAGTATCCACAGTCAAATAATTCAAAAATACAGTAAGTACCTAATAATGACTTATTTAATTTTGTTTAAATTTATAGTCACATTATTTATTTTATATATTAAAATTATGAGTATGATAATGCATTATACTTTCATAGTATATGTTAATATAATTTATAAATTATAGACTTACACATGATTATAGAAGCTAGAAAGTCCCATATTCCACCATATAAAAGCTTGAATATTCTGGTATATAGAAACCTTTGTCAGTCCCCAGAAGAGATTGAACAGTGCAGATACTAAAATCTTGGGTATGCAAGTCCTTTAGAAAAGTTCATGCAGTATTTCCATATACCCTACACACAATTTCCATGTACTTTAAATCACCTTTAGATAATTTACACTTTCTAGAACTATA
>NW_004524726.1:533703-536116 GCF_000260255.1 Octodon degus | reverse complement strand
ATATATTCTTCCTGCCTCAGCCTCCAAATTGCTAAGATTAGATGACTGGCTCAAAATTTTATGGAGTTTTTTTTAGTCTGCAGTTGGCTGCAATTATAGATGCAAAACATGTAGATTTGGAAGGTCACATATATACATGATTATCCTTACATTGGAAATTCTATTTTCTCATATTGTCTTACTAAGATTTGACTTTCTTAAAACTTCTAGATTTTAACTAAAATTTGCTCATGTTTTCATCTTCCAATCACTCTTTTTAAAAAATAATTAATTAATTATATTGAGAAACAATTAGCAATGAGACAGTTTCAAAACAGGTTAGTAGGACAGTTACAATAATTAATACATTGAATATTGTTGTCTTTGTAGTAGTTTTTTGAAGCAACTGCAATTACTACCAGTTTGATTATACCTATACTTTTTAACTACGTCTTACTTTCTTGTTAGGGAGTATAATCTTTTCTAGCATTTTATGTGCTATTTCTTCTTAGTTTCTAATGTGTTTCTTTTTCTTATCTGCCTGTAAATCATGCTCACTATCCCCAGAATTGTATGCATGTATTCCCTGATTTTTCTGTCTAGTATTGTACTTTTGGGCTCTGTATCATTCATTGTTTTGATATGGGGTCTCACTATGCAGCTTGAATTCATGGTGATCCTCCTTTGTGAACCTCCTCAGCGCTGGCATTACAGGAGTAGGCCACCATGCCAATTTTGGGGCTGGCACAGTGCGCCCTGGGTTCCTGGGCTGTGCAGCATGCAGTACTAGAGATTGAACCTGGCTCCTCGCACTTGCCAGGCAGGAGCTTAGACCACCAAGCTATAACCCAGCCAGCTTGAAATTCCTGCATTTCCTATTCTAGCTAGATCTACTTCCTAGTCGTATATAAATAAGTTTCAGGGAATTGCCTTTTTCTCCCCTCTTATTTCTTCTCACTTAGGGGGCCCTTTCCAGGTTCTTAATTTCCAAAAGTGGCCAAGCTCAGCTGTTCAAGCACCAACCCCCACAAACATAACCTTTGCTACTTTCTTTTTGTTTTCTACACCATCCCATATGCATCAGGAGTCTTAGTTCATTCTGTTTTCAGAATTATGTCAGACAATTTATCAAATTTTCCAAAACTATTCCAAAATCCAGGTCATAATTTTTGTTTTTGTTAATTTGGTCTCTCATTTTTTATCAGGCTATCTTTCCTTCTGTTAGTCTCCAAATAGTAATACAAATGAATCTCCTAGTAAGACTTTTTGCCCTTCAAATCCTGTCAAAGCTTTATCGTATACCATTTAGATGAAAAAGCACAAAACAACTTACAGGATTTCTTTAAACAAAAATGCATCTTATTCAATTTATCCATTTTCTGGACAATTTTTCTTTTATTGACCTTACTGCATTTAACTAGTACATTTTTGTAAAGACTACATTATGCATTCTCTTGTCCAAGGTTATGGGTTCCTCCAAAATTTGTTTCTTCCAAGTATTTTTATAAATTTTTGCTCATATAATTCACTTATTGTGACTTACTGTCCCGAGTACAAAATCTTCTCAATAATATCTTAATACTTTGCAAACTAGAATGTAGCTCAGTGGTAGAATACTTTCTTAGCATGCAAAAGCTTTTATTCAAACACCAGTACCACACAAAAAGTAACATTAATTATATCTTACTATTTTATCATAGCAGGTAAGAGAAAACTTGTGATGAGTCATGATGATCATAAACTATATTGATGTCTGGTGGTCATGAGACATAATACATGCCTATTTAGTATTATCTTTTCTTGTATAATGAAGAAGTCACATAAATAACTGCACTTATCTATACTATTACAGTTTATAGAAAGTATTATTTACAAAACATGTAACTATTACATGAAACACAGCTGGCTCATACACATCCTTCATATTTGATTAACTTTCTAGCATTTACCTACCTATTAATTCATATATGTTTATTGTATTGGTTTATTTTTCTATTTTTTATTTTATTGAAAAACAAATATCAATGAGACACTTTCCAAGCTGAATAATAGGACATTTTCAATAATTAATACATTGTACATTGTTATCTTCTCAAAATGTTGGTGGACCTTGCAGCCCTTACTTTTCTCCAATCTTTGATCTGCTTACTTAGGTTGGTAAGCCTCCAGAGGAGAAGCTTATTATTACCCTGCAACACATGCAGTTCGGTTTACCCTATCTGTCTAAATATCAAACATCTCAGACATGACGTGGAACAGGTATCTTCCATTAAGTATTGATGTGTTTAAATTTAAGTCCTTATAGAATATAAAGAACAAAAATTTTAAAAAAATAGGAATAAATACTTACTTTTACACAGAAATTTAGAAATCTAACCATATACAGCACTTTAGCACGACAGTCTTGTGACTTTTTTTCTTTTTCTTGTGTCTT
>NW_004524726.1:525106-532763 GCF_000260255.1 Octodon degus | reverse complement strand
ACACACACACACACACACACAATCTAAACAATGTTAACTTTGATTGAGATTCATTCATTCATTTATTTATTTATTTATTTTACCCATTTTTTAAACAAACATTTACTTGAGAGACAGTATTTGCAATAATTGGTATGTCACGACAAGAAGTACGTATGTAGAAGACTAGAATGACAGGCATTCCAAGCATGACCCTACTTCTACACATTGCTGCCTTCAATGAAGTTGTTTAGTTCACAGGTACCAGCATATAGAGTTAGTCAGGGTGAGAATCCTACCAATTAAATGTTAGCTTCAAAAACTTGCTGATGTTTCTCAGGATCATTGCTTTACCCATCTGTACGTACAAATGTATGGTTTTCCCTGTCATGTTTCCCAGCTTTTCTCCTTGGCCTCTCCTCGTTGTCCAATCCTCAAGTTCTTGCTTTCCTTTTAATTGGGTTATAACTTTCTATTTGTATTTCTTCTTTTGAATTCTTATACAAGGGAGATTATATGATATTTACATATGTGGGTTTGGTTTATTTCACTTATAAGTATATCTTCAAGTGGAATCCACTTAAATATAAAGGCTTGGAGTTTAATATTCTTTATAGCTGAGTAATACTCCATTGTATAAAAATAGCACACCCTTTTTATCCATTCCTCAGGTGATGGGCATCTTGGTTGTTTCCAAGATTTGGCTATCACAAATTGTGCTGCTATAAACATAGATACACATATATCACTATGATATGACCATTTTGGTTCCTCCAGGAAAATTTCTAGTAGGGGCATACCTTGCTTGAATGGGATTTTTAGTCCTAGTTTTTTAAGGAGTCTCCACACTGATTTCCATAATGGTTGCACCAGTCTACATTCTCACCAGCAGTGGAGAAGGATTTGTTTTTCCCTACACCCTATCCAAGGGTGTTGTTAGTTGATTTGTTTATGGTAGCCATTCTTCTGGGGTGAGATGGCATCTCAGTATTGTTTTAATTTGCATTTCACAGATGGCTAGTGATGTGGAGCATTTTTTCATATATTTATTTGCTTATTTAATTTCGACCTCTGAGAAGTGTGTGTTCATTTGGGATGCCAAATTCTGGATTGGGTGTTGGAATTTGGGGCCCCAATATTTTTTTAGTTCTTTATAAATTCTAGAGAACAGACTTTTGTCTGAGTGCTTATTAGTTCAGAATTTTTCCAAATTTTTGGGTTATCTTTGCACTTTGTTGATAATTTCTTTTGACATGCAAAAGCTTCAGCTTCTCACTAAGAGGTGATCCCAGTTGATAATTTTTTCAAATATTTCCCATTGGATTTTAGTTCTGTTCATGAATTATTTGCCTACCACTATGTTGTCAAGAGTTCATCCTACTTTCTCTTCCAGGAGATTTAGTGTTTCTGTTTTAATGTTAAGATCTTTAATCAATTTTGATTGTAGATATAATCCCTATACTCCTCAAACTCTTCAATGAAATTGAAAAAGAAGCATTCCTCCCAAAATCATTCCTGGAGGCAAGTTTTATACTGATACCAAAACCAGGGAAATATGCAACTAAAAAAAGAGAACTACAGACCAGTCTCCCTCTTGAATATAGATGCAAAAATCCTCCATAAAATCCTAGCAAATAGAATACAGTGAATTATCAAGAAGATTATACAACAAGACCAGGTATGAATCATCCCAGTTATGAAAGGGTGGTTCAATATACACAAATCTATAAATGTAACACACTATATCAATAGAGCCCTGTCTAAAAACCACATGATCATCTCAATTGAGGCACAAAAGGCTGCTGACAAAGTCCAGCCCTCATTCATATTCAAAGTCCTACAGAAAATTGGAATAGATTGCCTCGATTTCAATCTGATTAAAGCTATCTATCACAACCCAATGGCTAATATAATTCTAAATGAGAAAAAACTGAAATCTTGTCCTCTCAGATCTGGTACAAGACAAGGATGTCCTCTTTCACCTCTCTTATTGAATATAGTTCTGGAATCATTAGCTAGAGCCATTAGAAAAGAGAAAGAAATAAAAGGATTAAGAATAGGTAAAGAAGAAAATAAATGATCAGTATTTGCGGATGACATGATACTTTATTTAGAAGACTCAAAAAAATCCACCAAGAAGGTACTAGAATTGATATACAAATTCAGTAGCATAGTAGGATACAAAGTCAATACCCAAAATTAGATGGCATTCCTCTGCAGAGATAACAAACACACTGAGAGTGAAATTAGATAAACACTACCTCTTACAATAGCACTGCAGAAAATGAAATATCTTGCCATTAATCTAACTAAAGAAATCAAAGATCTTTATAAGGAAAATTATAGTGCTCTGAAAAAAGAGATCATAGAGGATTTCAGAAAATGGAAAGATATTCTCTGCTTCTAGATAGGAACAGAGAGCATGGTGAAGATGGCCATACTCTCCAAATTGCTGTACTGGTTTAATGCAATCCCTATCAAAATTTCACCAACATATCTCACAGACTTAGAGAAATCATTCCTAACATTTATTTGAAAGCCGAAAAAACCTAGAATAGCAAAGGCAATCCTGATGAACAAAGACAGGTCAGGAGGCATTACAATTCCTGATTTGAAATTATACTACAAAGCTACTGTGATTAAATCAACATGATATTGGCAACAAAATAGACCTGAGGATCAATGAAATAGATTAGAATATACAAAAGCCTCTGTGAACACTCTCAGCACCTGATCTTAGACAAAGGGCTAAACATGTTTACCAGAAGAAAGATAGCCTTTTACATGTGATGCTGGAAAAACTGCTCTCTACATTCCGAAAACTAAAACTTGATCCAGGTCCATCACCATGCACTAAGCCTAAATCAAAAGTCATTTATTGGAAAATAATTTTAAATTCTTATTGATCTAAAAATTAATCACTAGTACAAATATAATGATTTTCTGTCATAAGCTATTAACTTGATGTTCACATAATGAAATATGGTTTTAAAACAAGTTAATATTGAGAATGAGTATGGTGGTACGAACCTATAATCCAGTGCTTGGGAAGCTGAAGAAAGGAGGATCACTAAGAATCTGATCTGTATTGTGAGACCCTGTAGACCATGTATTGAATATATTAAAAAAACTAAAATAAAACCATTTAATGTCATCTGAAAAAATGTATGTTAAGTAAAGAATGATACTAAAAGGCTATAATGGAACTAAACATAGTCCTCTAGTTTAAAATAAGAAATCAAACATGTTATGTATGCCAAGTCTAAAATCAGAAAAAGACATCAAAATAAATGTCACTTTAAAATGATTCAATATTTAATTTTACTATCATGGGTGTGTTTAAAATCTCTGGCTGGAGGCTAGAGATACAGCTCAGCATTATCAGCACCTGCCTAATAAGCAAAATATCCCAAGTTAAAATCTTAGTACAGCAAAAAATGTTACTACTAATTAATTAATTAAAATAAATAAATCAAAACTCTGGCTATGTAGCCACTTGGAGATCAAACCCAACTCTCAACGCTACCTTGAATAGACATAATCGGCTTTCTCCTTTTAGTATCAAATTTTTATAAACACTGCAACATTATCATCAGGACTGAGGAGGTTATATGTTAATGCATGAAAAATATAACCCTAGTGAGTAATTTCAAATTAGTGAGGTGTTATTTTTGTAGTAGAAACAATAAAATGATCCACTCACACTTGATACACTCTATTCAATATATTAAGATAAGATATATTTACTTCTTGTGACATATGTATGCTATCTGAATAGCAAGTAGAGTAGTAGTTGAAATATGCTCTGCTTTTTGGCTTACATTTTGTGTGATTAACACTAAGTAAACATAAGTATTAATTTCAGAGCTTCTAGCTTATATTCAACTCATGCAAAACATGAATATTCCTGAAAGAAAATTAAAGGGAAAACACAACCTGGTCAATAATATTGTTGGAGGTCACACCTATTATACTGGGGTTCTGCAAAGCTGAATCACGAAACTCATGATTGTAACTCAGTGTAAAAGTCCTGTGTTCAATCTCAAGTAATTAAAAAAAAAGAAAATCATGCATACAAGCTCATGATTTCCATACATAAAAATAAAAGTTACAAATCAATATTAAAAATGAAAAATTATATTGTAGAAATCAAACAGTGTTGCTGAGTAGTTTATGAATATACTTTTTGCACTCTCCATTATAAAAATTAATACAAAAATTAATTATGTAATCAATGCTTAACATAGTTTAAAGTATAAATGGAATATTACTTTATTAGAACTACTACATCTCAAAGAACTGTAAAACTTGTGGCATGTGCTTAATTGTAGTCAATTCACTCTTTCTACATTTATTTACTGAACACTGAATAAACAGTGTGTCACACACTGGCAATGTTAGGTGTGGAAGGAACTAATAAGATCAGCTGGATTCTGCCTCATAGAATTTATTAGGTAATGAAAATTTGGGTATTTATTCAGAAGAGGAATGCCACAAAGTTAAGTGTTTCAAGTTACTGACTGTTAAATTGTAACTTTCCTTAAGAAAATAATATGAAATCTACAAATATTAGGTATATTTGACTAAACAAAAGGACAGTCAGGGCTGGGCACATAACTCAGTAATGTAAGTGCCTGCCTGGAAAAACTTTCTGAGTTTGATCCCTAGTACCAAAATCAAAAACAATGTTGAATGGCCAGTGATATGGAGCATTTTTGTATGTATTTATTTGCCTCCTGTATTTCTTCCTCTGAGAAGTGTATATTCATCTCAGATGCCCATTTTTGGATTGGGTCTTCTCCACTGCTGTTGGGAATGTAGACTGGTGCAACCATTATGGAAATCAGTGTGGAGACTCCTTGAAAAACTGGAAAATCCACTTAATCCAGCTATCCCCATTCTGGGAATTTTCGCAAAAGTAGTGAAAACATCATATCATAGTGATATATATGTGCCTATGTTTATAGCAGAACAATTTTTGATAGCCAAATCTTGGAAACAACCAAAATGTCTGCCACCTGAGGAATGGATGAAAAAGAAGTGGTATTTTTATACAATGGAGTATTACTCAGCTATAAAGAAAAACGCAAAGCCTTCACATTTAAGGGGATGCAACTTGAGGCTATACTCGTAAGTGAAATAAATCAGACCCACATATGTAAATATTGTTTTCTTTTTTGTTTTTTGTTTTTTTGCAGAACCAGGGATTGAACTCAGGCCCTCATGCTTGCCAGGGAAGCACTTATTCCACTGAGCCATCTCCCTGGCCCACATGTGTAAATATTGTATTGTCTCCCTAGTATAAGAACTCAAAAGAAGCAATAAAAACTGAAAGGTATAACAGACATAGTTAAATGGAAAGAAACAGAATTTAAGGTTAAAAAACAAAGAGAGAAAAAGGAGAAAATTTAGGAAATAAGTTAGGGGCAAAACCATACATGTGTATATACACGTTGGATAAGGCAGTAGTCCTAAGAATTTTCACCAGGTTTTTGAAAATAGTAGGTAATGGATAGAATTCTTACACTGACTAACTCTTTTTGTTGATATCTATGAACTAAGCAACTACATTGTGGACAGCAATGTGTAATACTAAAACCATGTTTAAATTACCTGTCATCTTGGTCACAGACCTCAAAAAAGCTAATGTTGTATTCTTATTACTTTGTTTAATGAAATTTGTATCATTTCAAGTGCTTTTTATTATCACTTTGTATTCTTTAAAAAAGTAAAAACAAACAGAAACAAAGGCCAGGGAGAGAGAAGTTATCTTCTTTAAACAAAAAGATCTATGTGGGTAGCTGTGAGGAGAAAAAAGGAAGAAAGACACACTGACTAGTTGGCTAACCTAAGCAAAGTGCTAAAAGTGATTATAAAAAAGAAAAAGTTTGGCCCAGGGAAGATAGGTAGACAGCACAGCGCCTGCTTAGCAAGCATGAGGACCTGACTTTGTTTCCCGATTAGAAAAAAGAAATTACACAATTAGATTTTGTGTGAATATGTAAACCTAGAGGATAGAAATTGTAGCTTTTAAAATCAAAGCTGTAATGCAATTATAATATAAGTATACAAAGTTTGAGAACAAGGGTGGGTGTAGGTCAAGTAACCAGGCTGCCTGCAGGAATCTCCTGTTGCTAAGCATACAGAGTGTCACTGGGCATGGATCTAGCTATAATTGCAGGGAATCCCATGTCAGATGGATTATATCATTGTTCAACTGGGAGAAAAAAAAAGCGTTATTTCATGTTAATGAAAAACTACAAAGAGAGAAAATATTATGTCAGAAAGGAAGCAGAGTTATTCCAGTAGTATCTTTTACCATGTGGTATGGGGGAGGAGTTTAAAAATCCAGTGCAGAATTGGAGAGGGCTTGAGTTCCAAGGACTGTCCTTCATAGAAACAGGGAGAAGTAATTAACAATGAGAAAACTGAGAAAAAAAAGTTGCACAACAAACTTGAACCGAGGAAGAACAACCAAGTTTTCATAACAGTGATTATGAAAACACCGTGTACTCCAGTTGATACTTTTATATTTCTACCACCAACAAAACAATGTGTCACTAATGGATTTACAAAAAAGTAGAACAGATGTCAAGAAACCTTTCAATATACAGAGACCCATAAACATACGGAATGACCCACTGAGCAAACTGTGGGATGGAATCATTGTAATTCCCTGGGAAATGATTCAAACACATATTTAGTGATCAAAATTTTTATGAAGAGAAACATTTGATGAATTATATGCCATATAGTTTTTGAAACCATTATTTCCTACATTTTATGATTTTTTCCCTATGGTTTTGAGGAAAGATGTATTTCTTCCATCTGTTATTTTCCTTTTTGGATATTGTAGAATGAACAGGGAAATTCAACTAGAAAATTCATACAACACCTTTACTGATTAACACTAAAGAAAATTAAAACTCTTAGAATTGGTTATAATTACATGATCATATAATCTACAAAACCTTAAATATAATATATTAAATAAGGCACTAATAAGCAATTGAATGTTTTAGTTCAACTGAAAAATGACTGATTTACTTTAAACAACTTTTGACAGTTTCAGTAGATATTTATGGAAAAGTTTTTAAGTAAGTCTCACTCAGAAAGTCTGTTATTTTCAATGTTTTATTTTCTATTTGTTTGTTTATAACATTGAATATAAAGGAAAATATAAGACCAAAAGGAAGGGGTATAAAATACTACTGTTATCAGTAATTAACTATTTTACTAGGTATTCATTTTTTATGTTTTTTTTCATAAATTGCATTTTATTTTGTTAAATACTATTGCTATGGGTCAATAGCAATAATAGAAAATTGGCTTATGAAATTGTGGAAGTTATCAAGTGATGTAACAATTTAAACAAAGTGTGCAGTGCTTAGATCATAAACGTTAGTAAAATTGTGTTCATATATTTGCTCTCTGTACATTTATTTGTTAGTTTGTTCCTGATATTAGAAATCAAAGAAATAGTCTACCTGAAATGTTTATTGTTTGAAATACAAGAGAAAAATGTGTTGAAAGATATTCTGAGTGCTTTACAAAAATGTCACGTTTTAAATGCAGAACAAAAGTTTGTGTAGACTTGACAATTGTCAATTCTGTATACGTAGCTCAATTACAATTTTATTATGTTTTAAGCTCATAATTTGGCAGGCTCAGTAAAACC
>NW_004524726.1:522996-523651 GCF_000260255.1 Octodon degus | reverse complement strand
CTTGCAAAGGAAGCACTTATTGCACAGAGCCATCTCCCCGGTCCCTACAAATATATTTTTCTATCTTTCCTTACAATTCTCACAAAGCAATTACACTGAAGGCATTTTTCCATAACAAAGAAATGAAATTCTTTCTATAAGTATAGATCAATTTGCATTTTGTAGATTATGAAATTGCTTATACAATATTTAATATTTTGTGATTTCTCTCATTTGTCTTATTATTTTGGGATGTTTCCATGCTTCTATGCCTCCTCTATATTTCACTTTTTAAACAATTTTCTATTACATAGAATGCAAATCACATATGTTAACTGATGTGTATTTGAGTTAATTTTTATTTTTGTTCTTAAAAATAGTTACTATAGATAATCTTTCCAATTTTTTTATATTTTAAGGAGAGTACAAATTAGGATTAAAACAAAAAATTAAAAGTGATAATTTCAATAAACAAAGTAACATGAATTTCACATTATTTGTGGTAATACATAGTATTGTCTTCCAAGAGTTACTTACATTATCTAATATATGCTTGTAAAATTCAAGAGGAAAGAAAAAAAGAAAGAAATGTTTAAGAAAATAAGAATACAAAAAAACAATTGAAAAAAGGAGACAAAACAAATTAAACATTAACTGTTTATTCACACAGACCAGA
>NW_004524726.1:520484-521296 GCF_000260255.1 Octodon degus | reverse complement strand
TATTTTATAAAATATCTGACATTTTTTTCCAAATTAGTTGTAATATTTTGCATTTCCCCTTTCAGTGCATAAAACCTCCATGAAGGTAACAAAGTTTTGCCTCTTGAATAGTACTTCACAGAATGGACTTAATGATAGCATTCTCATTGCTTTAAGAATGTTTCATTATAATTTAAACTTTATTTCCTTAGCATATTTTCACATATGTTTATTGTTCATATATAGATGTTATTTCATGAAGTGCAATTCAAATATATTGAACAATTACTTTATTTATATTTGAGGTATACATATATTTTTTTCAATTTGTTTTAGCACAAGAGAAGGATATGAATCATAAATAACACAATGAAAGTTGTTTTAATGAAACTGTAGGTGAAAATATATTTAAAAGTTTCTTTTTGGAGGTGTATTCAGCTTTATGAATTTCTATGGAGCTTATGGAATTCTTTTTATATTAACTTATTTGGTAAGGAGTTTACTAATATATAAATACAAAGAATGAGATTTGAAAACATGTGGACATTAAAGCCATTGAGAAAGGACATGATATTCATGACCAATATGAAGTAATAAAGTACAAAAGGAGAGGAAATTTTAAATATCATTCTGGTATTGGAAAATCATTAACCATAATGAAAATACCATTAAAAAAACTTTAAAGAACTTCAAAAACAATTGAAACAAGCTCATCTTTTTAATAAATTAATTATTTGGTTGATATTTAATCACATAACAAAATATCTTGCTCATACTGATTAGTAATAAATATTTTTGTGCAGACTAAGTGCAAAACTTAGACAGTGAAGTCA
>NW_004524726.1:515898-516351 GCF_000260255.1 Octodon degus | reverse complement strand
TACATTTTTTTATTATATAGGTCTTGCTTTATCTTGGTCATAACCATCCAGCAGAAAAGTGTAGAAACGCAGTATGAAAAGTGAAGCCATGTTAATATGCTGAGCTGTGGAAGGCTCATGTCATCAGATTCGGACATTGCCAGTCCTGTGGATAGCCCACTAGTATTGTGAAGTACTGGACTATATTGTAATATTTTGCTGAATTCATGCACCTACAATATTTGGATGACATTGGAATACCCATCTCTGACAAAACTGAACAAAAAAAGGAGATATAAATGAAGGACAATATTGTATTTGTATATACAGAATAGTTAGGGTAGATATATAGCTACTTCCTCTTAATTCAATAAGGAAAAAGATCTGTACTAATAGTGTTTGGACATGACATCATGTCTACATCTTGTGCTATGAATGACTACTACAAAGACAACAATATGCAATGTATTAATT
>NW_004524726.1:514477-515798 GCF_000260255.1 Octodon degus | reverse complement strand
TGCCTCACCAATTGCAGGGATAGTGGAAGTGCATGTACTTATAGACTGAGAATTTTGAGGGTGCCAAATGGAGATGGGTCGTGTACAGTACGTTTTTTAGAAATTTTAGAAATAAGCTTATTGATCACAATTGATATGTCTAGTTCTCTTCAAGGTAAATATTCTCCCCTGGGTCTACATGCATAATCTCTAATTTTGACTCTCATTACTTCAATTATCATTGAACAATGAGAATGACAAACTACATTGTCATATTTTATAATTTTAAATCTAATGCAGTTTTCCCAACTGTTTTAGATATCTTCCTTTATTTTTCTACATGCAGTGACAAAATGAAATGGTCACCTGAATGTAAAAGTATTATATTTGACCAATGTAATATTTTACATTATTACTTTTTAAGATTGAGTGAAAATATAAAATTGAAAAGTTGTTTTGAACAAGTAATTTTAAATCTAATGCATCTTCAAAATAACAATGAAAAACAATGAAGAACAATAATCTTTGTAAGGGGCCGGGGAGATGGCTCAGTGGAATAAGCGCTTCCCTGGCAAGCGCAAGGGCTTGAGTTCAATCCCCGGTTCCGGAAAAAAAAAATACTACTACTACTACTACTACTACTAATAATAATAATAATAATAATAATAGCAATAATAATCTTTGTAAAATAATTTTAGAAATTTAGCAGGTAAGAGCAATTAACGTGTATTAAAATATTTGACTATTCACTAGGATATAACTCAGGGGTATAAGTGCCTGCTTGAGTGAAAGTTTCTGAGTTTGAACCTCAGTAAAACAAAAAAAATGTTTTTCTTAATTGTTTAATAATGGAAGCTTTGTAACTATTATCAGGTAATTAAACAAAGACTACAAAAGTTCATATAAAAGCAGAAAAATAAAGGGTAAAATAAATGTATCATATGGTTTATTGCTAATAACTCAGTTTTTATAATCACTTAATTTTGATGAGTTATACATTTATATGCACAAGATGGGTAAGGCAATGACACTGAAGACTATCAGCAGTTGTTGAAACTAGCAGTTACTTGGTAGGACTCTCACCTTGACTAACTATATAAGCTGATACATGTGATCTGAGTAACTGACCAAAGAAAGAAATGTGTAATAGTGAGGTCATTCTTAGAATGCCTGTCATTCTGGTCTTCCAAATATGTACTGCTTGTCATGACATAACAAATATGGCCAGACTGTATTTCAAGTAAATGTTTGGTTTTCTTCTTTTTTTAAATTTTCCACCTTATGCCAAAGATATTTGATATTAAGATGGATAGTGAATTTAAACCCACCTGCATATGTTGTA
>NW_004524726.1:509455-510682 GCF_000260255.1 Octodon degus | reverse complement strand
AAAATTAGTGTCTTATTAAAATAAATGCTTAGAACATTGCTGATTTGATTTTAATCTCACTTAGCTGATTATTATAAGTTGTGCTTAGGGGCATCATGACAACAAACTAATGATAATGCTGTTGCAGGGGAATGCCATCAAGGGAATTATATTCATTTCTTAGGGCCATGGGCACTTGTTTTAGTCCTCTAATTTAAGTCCTATTTATTTTTATGCCATCATTTGAATGTTGGTCATTCATCTCCCTCAATTAGCTCCAATAATAAATACACACTGGTGTTCTTTATTTCTATTTTCAGAACCTATGTTTTCATTTTACTTTATTACCAGACACAGTGAATATATTTAATTTTAATGTTGATGTTAATTTTTTTCTGAGACACAATCTAAAATTTGAAATAGTTTTGCACTGAATATGATTGTGCCAGAAATCAAGGTTTGACCGTCAATTCTATCTTTATTTCTATGTAAGTTAAAATTATAATGAAGAATTCTGTTTGCATTATGCAGGAAGACACATGAATTACTTGTCACTGAGGTCTGTCACCAAGGCATCTTTAAAAGGGCCTTTTTATTGAACGTGTCATCTAAATCAGCCTTCACATCAATTCTGAAGCTATGTGTAGTCAAAAGTAATGAGTGTCTCAGCTGTTACTATTTAGGGTTCAAAGTGATATATTAGAAAATCAAAGTAAAAGTACAATGAATAAAAGTGACATTGTACTTCTGATACAAATATTGTCAAAACAATTACATCAAATAACAATCACCTGTTTGATATTATTAGCATTTGTCAATTTAATTACATTAATGTTGTCTTATATAGTTTACAAGAAATATTAATATATAAGTCAAAGACAATTGTTTCTCAGGGAATAGAGGCATTTCAGGAAATCAGAAATAGAGATTTTACATGTTTTATGGAAAAATCTAATATTCATGTCACTGAGTCTATTAAAGGAAGTAGGTCACAATTTATTCCAGTCATTTACTTCAGCTTTAGAGAAAACAAATAGAGCAGCTCTAGGTCAGGAATGCAAAATTGTTTATTAAACCTGAATATGAGCTGTATGTCCACCATTTAAGGATATACTTCTGCCTATCAATAGAAGCAAAACTGTCGCAAAGATCAAACAAATTAATTGCACTAATAAGTGATATTAGGACATCATTTCAGAAATATTCTTTTTAAATTTAGTTGTGATTATTAACTAAATATTGTTTTTG
>NW_004524726.1:503239-507400 GCF_000260255.1 Octodon degus | reverse complement strand
CAGAAGTGGTCAAATAAAATTTGCAACATTTTCTTTATTTTTCACTTCAAATGATTGCTCAATCTGAAATTTGAATAATCTAGGTGTAAAGCTCTTCACATACATACCTGTAACCTTTTCTTAAAAGCATGTTTTTTTTCATGTGTCACCAATATTTTATTTGGCTCACAGAAAGAAAATTTTGTACAAGTGGTTGTGAAATTTCAGGAAAGTACCATCCATTTAGTAATATAAATAGTAGCATAATAAAATATTATATTGCAGTATAATAAAATGATGTAATTTGAGGTTAATATGATTAATAAGAAAATATAGTTTTATTTTTCAGTGTTAATCTCATCATTCAAATTTACCTATAAACTTCACATTAAACTATAATAATGATGCAGTTCATATATAAGAATATAATTAGGATTAATTAAACATCATGTTCATAGTAAACTATGAATTTTGGTTCATTATATTTGTTTAATTTATTTACGCACTATAAGTAGATATGACAGGCAACAAGATCACTTTTGTTTTATGTTTCATAAACATTAGGAAATGCAAGAATATACTAAGAACTTAAACACCATAAATATATTGTATTAATCAAGTAAAATTTATAAATTAAATTATTGTCTTCATTTGTTATATTTACAAGGGGCTGGGGAGACGGCTCAGTGGAATAAGTGCTTCCCTGGCAAGTGCAAGGGCCTGAGTTCAATCCCCAGATCTGCCAAAAAAAAAAAAGAAAAAAAAAAGTGCTTCCTTGGCCAGCCAGGTGGCACACGACTGTTATATTGACAAAAGTCCATTTGGTTTCAGTGTACATTTTAGAGAATTCTCAGGGCACAAGTTCTTTTCTAAGGGTCTTAGCAGGATGAGTACGATTAGAATACTTCATTAGGACAAAAGTCATACAAACCATTGCCTTGGTGGCTTATTACTTAGTTTGTAATTAAGTATTGGCCTTTTGTTTTTCTTGTCTGTATTGGACTATGTTAAAAGATTGCAAGTTATATTTCCTGCCTTAATCATAAGAAAAAATGAACGAATTAAAATTAATGGCTTTCCTTAGATAGTTTAGAGAACAGTGATCACAGATTACAAAGAAAATATATACTAGACCAAGTTTAACATGCAAGAATGAACTTATTAAAGATTATACAAGAGAGGACACAGTTCACCATATTGAATTGAAATGCAAAAGGAATTATGTGTGACTATGAGATACATGCAGTAGTAATTCAAGACATCAATGGGGCACTGATGACTGGAAGATGGTGAGTGCGTATAAATTGTTCTCTGTGGCAAGCCCATCTGAGTTTGCCCATTGAAAACCAGTGAAATTAGGCTCCTATCTTCCATGAAGAGGGTAAGATAAAGACACTATTACCTTTTTTGTTACTATCACAAAATAATGTTTTCCAGATCACAAAAAGTGTTCCTTGGTTTGAAAATTGACAAAAGACCTGGGAAAAGCATTACATACATTGTAAATGAAAGGAAAAATACAACTGCAAGAAGTCTAAAATACATCCTCTAAAGAAAAGGCATTCTGAGACCTATACTTAATCATAAAATTTAGTCGGGTTGACAGGCATATTTCAGATGCTTTTGGCACAGGATAAATCATCATTGAAACTTGAAAAGATAAGAGTATGCAAATCAAAAACAATTGTGTCAGCTGTTACTAGAGAATGAAATTTAATTAAAGATATATAAATATATAGGCTTACAATGGTTATGCAGAGTCAGGAATGGAAAAGTGTGAAAGGGCAAAGGTTGAAGGTCAGGAGCTCCCTGTAGAGTCCCATGTAAGGAGGTCAAAGTGTCTACGCTGTAGCCCAAAAGACAATGTCCGTGGTGAAGCTAGTTGGAGACTGGAGACCCTGCAAAGAAGCAGAGTATGCCTTTCTTCCTCATTTCTATTTTATTCCAGGCCACAAGCCTATTGGCTAGTGCCTGTCACATCCAAGGTAGGTCTTGTGTCTTAGATAAATCCATTCTGCCACACACAGAGCTGTGCTAGCATGATTCAATTGAGATTTCTTACTCAAGTTGACACAATCAGTTAATTATCATGACAATTTACCAGAAGCAGTGCTAGTAAAGCCCATAATTGGGATGTGACACATATAATAACAGATAAAATTTCTGAAAGCAGGTGACATGTATGAGATATCCTAGTTAATATACAAGGACAGAAAAAAGAAACAGAAGTGAAAAAGGACAAAAAGTTCTTTTCATCTATACATTACAAATTTTCTAGATGGAAAATATCAAGGTATAAACAATAATGTGTAATTATTGAGTGGCTGTAGTAAACTTTCAGGGTACAAATTTATTAAAAGTCAAGTTTTCAGTTCATCTATGAGGAACTATAATTTAAATTAAAATCATAAAGCTGTGTATATTAGCATAAACTAAAAGTAATTAAAGATTTAAGAAAATTTGTTCAAAGTCTATCTAAAATTATTAAGCTATGATGGAGATAAAAATAAATAAATTTAGAGATATTTCATCTTTATGATTTTGAAAAATCCTGTAAGTTGTCAATATGTCCCTATCTTTCTCTCTGGATTCAGTAAATTTCCAATGAAAACTTTGTGATATCATTTTGTAGATGTTAATAAATCATAAAATTTATGTTTACGGGCAATAATGCCCAACACAGTATAACATAAAGAACATCAAAAGACTGTTACTCCAAGATATTAATGATCAGTAAAAAGCTACTACAATCAAGCCAACGTGATGGTAGAAGAGTTTTGTTCTACAATTTTTCAATGCAAAAGAATTCAAATCTAGACAGAATTATTCAGATACATTTTACTGATCTTTGACAAACAAGGATACTTTTATTGAATGCAAGATTATATTCCTCAGGGTTCAGTTCCTGGCTTGTCCTGCTGTCCCCACCCCCGGGACATGCTAAGAGGGCAATTGAGACTGGGTGTGGTGGTGCTCACCTGTAATCCCAGCTCTTGGGAAGGCTGTACACAGACGGATCATTCTGAGTGTGTTCTATGCATAGTGAGACCTGTAGACCCTTATTAAAATACAAAAAAAAATTGTTTTCCAACAAGTGGATTAAATATGTTTAAAAATGTGATCATAGCATTCTTAAAAATTAATATGTATTTTCAACTGAAATTTAAAATATAAAATGATAAGACTTCTACAATATAACAAAAAAGGCACATGATTGAGGATTTTTAATAAATTTTTACATACAATACAAAAGGTACATATGTAAAAATATCAAATTTTAAAAATAGTAATTACCCAATATATTTCTTATAATTTTTACAAAGTAAAGGAGAGAAAAAAGGAAGAAAAAAATACAGTTACTTGTTCTGTTCTTCAGCACCAAAATTAGGACTAAAAAGGAAAGATATATGTACTCAATTTTATCAGTAACTAAATAATGTTTAAAATATAATGATAACAGCTTTCAAATTGTACTGGAAAATTTAAACTTAACTCTAATCACTGTTGAAAAAGTTGCTGTCAACACATTTATTGACACTGCTTACAGTATCAATTGTAAGATTCTCCCTAATGTGAATATAGTTGTTAAATAGGAAATACATATTCAAATACTCAACAAAAGTCTGCGGATAAGCAGTTATCTAAACTTTCCACAAAATATGAAGAAAGTCTCTATAAAATGGATATTTTTAAAGTCACATATGCAGAGATCCTCTGTATATCCTTAGTTATGCTGTCATTGTCCATTTGTGGTTCTTATTTTTAGAACAAGGCAAGACATCAGTACTAATTGCACAACTTAAAGTATTCCTAGTTCTGTTTCACCCAGGTGTGTCAAGAATAGAAAAGAATATAGTTATTGAAAGTGGATGAAAAATAATCTAAAATAGTAGTGAAAAACAAATGTAATCCAGTTAAATTTATTATTTGTTACCTGCATTTTGATCTCCTACTTAAGAAATTGTTTCCTAAAACACACCAAATAATTATTCCAAGTGTAAAATGGCAGCCTACAGAGGGTGAAAATTATTTTGGCGATAATATATCTGATAAGAAGTTCAAATAAAAAAAATTTAAAAAAAATTCGGTTCCCCCCCCCATGGGGGCCAGGGAGATGGCTCAGTGGGATAAGCGCTTCCCTGGCAAGCACAAGGGCCTGAGTTCAATCCCTGGTTCCACCAA
>NW_004524726.1:502538-503139 GCF_000260255.1 Octodon degus | reverse complement strand
CTATATCTTGTAATATGAGAGACTACTTTGACAGTAACAATACACAATGTACTAACCATTATTCCTCTCCTAAAAACTTGTTTTGAGATTTTTTAAAATAAATAAATAAAATAAAATAAAAAGGAAACCTAAAGTATTCCATCAGCAAGTAACTATTCAAACTGATTTAAAAAATCAAAAAAAATAGGAAATAACACAAAAAAATAATATTTTAATATCTGTCATTAGGGAAATTGCTGCAAACTATTTCAAGAGAGATATCTAATTCACAGCTATTACAAGAAATAAAACAAAAAATTGGAACACATTAAAAAGAAAACAATATATCTACAATAAGAATATTACCATGATTAAGAAATTGTTTGAGATATAGAAAAGTCTATACATTTATGCATTGAAAATAATGTTGTTTTCAATAATCCATCACATTCTACAAATTCAATGTATTCCCAATGAAAATGCCAATGGCATTAATTGCAGAAATACCTTCTATGATTCCGAACAAGCCTGAGCAATTTTAACAAACAGAAGATAGAATCATGAAAATCAAGAGCTGCAAATATACCACAAAGCTATAATAATCAAAACAGGATAGTACCTG
>NW_004524726.1:499930-502438 GCF_000260255.1 Octodon degus | reverse complement strand
CAAATGAAGTTTTTGATTACATACTTATAAACTTAAGATATACAAACAGCCAAGAAGTACATAGATAGTTGCCCAACGTCATTTGTTATCCTGACTGTGGAAGTTAAATATATCTAGAGACACTATTTTAGAACTTTTAGGATGTTTATGGTAACAGAAAGAAGAAGGAAATGAGGAAGGCAGGGAGGGTGGAAGAAAGGGAGGACATTGAAGGAGGGAAGGAGGAAGAAGAGGGTGAGTGTTGAAAATTCGGATAACTGAAACTCATTTGCACAGTAGATGAGAATGTAAAATGATGCAGCTGGTATTAAAACCAATTTGCTGAGTTGTTAAATATTTAATACTATATTATTCCAGACAGATAGTACAGAATTACTATATGACAATACCACTTCTAGGCAAATTCAAAACTGGGACTCATTTAACTACTTTTACACTTATATTCACGACAATGTTATTTGCAATAGCCAAAATGTAAAACAATCAAATGTCTATGAACAAATTAATAAATGTGCAAAATGAAATACAGAAATATAGTGAAATAACCTACAATAAAAATGGAAGAAGTTTTGCCACATGCCACATGAGACCATTCTACTAAATTAAATAAATGCACCACAAAAATAAATACCACATCATTGTACTTTAAAATGCACCTACCGAGGGCAAATTCATTGAGAATACATAATGCAGGTTTATAAACCTAAAGGGAATGCTATTCTTTGTGTAATGGGCACAGGATTTATGCTTGTAGAAATTTAAAAAATTCTTGGAAGAATTCAGAGTAAATAGCTATCTGTTATTTTATGTATAATCAGTGCTATTCAAATTTAACTTTGTAAGTGGTTCAATGACAAATTTTGTTAAGTATATCCTAATTCTATGAGAATTTAAAACAAATGAGAAAGGATATTTACAATAAAATGAATTAATCAAAGTTTGTTCATTTGTGTATTTGGTTGTTTGGTTGTTTAGTTTTTTGGCTGTTACTAAATACTAAACTAAAGGCTGAGCATTTTAAAAATATTTTGAAATAGCATCGCACTAAGTTGCTATACTGTCCTGGCTTGACTTTGTAATGCTCCTGTCTCAGCCTTCTAGAGTGCTAGGATTACCGGTGCATGAATAAAGAACACTGTAAAAGAGAAGGGAAGCTGGAAATGAGAACAGAATCAGAAGAGGTAACGTTATAGTAAATCATGGATAACTAACTAGAACCATGGAGGAGAGGTGGAACAATTCAGCTGTTAATGAGTAAAAATGGAGGCATTTAACTTTTATTTTTGCACTTTTTATTTGTTATTTTTAATCAAAAAATGTCTGCCAAAGTATTTGGTTCAGTATACTTGATAGGAGGAATAACTTGGCAACCCAGCAACCGTCATGTTTTGCGTTTTGATAATATACCTAAAACACAATTTAAACTCACATCATAATAGCAAAGGATGCCAGCTTTCCTACTATTTTTGTCAGTAGGACATCCAGGTTTAACCTGTTTAAATTTAGGTTCAAATCGGGACATATTGTAGCACAACCACGGTGCATGCTATTTAGGACACAATTGCTAGAGGGACTACTAGGAAAATTTTGGAAATTTTGCCAAGCACAGTTGGAAAAATTGTGGTATCATAGAGTATCATCCCCCAACTAATATAATAATTAATTCATTTCTTCTAAAGCATGAAAGAATGTAATGGAGAACACATTATAAATTCAAAAATATGGAGCTTTGTTGCAAAGTGATAGATTTGGTAATTCAAAGTTGCAATTCAAGGCCTGAATCCTGGCTTCATCCCTGCCACAGAGACTCACCCTTGTCTGAGCTCCCATCTGTGTGCAGGGACTGATAGAGCTCAGTCTACAGGCCCCCTACCTTGAAGTGCTGACTTGAACAAAAGGTGAGAAAAAACACTTTGGAGTGAACCAGAGTTGCACAATCTTCGTACCAGCTGGATTCCAATTCTACAAGCCAAAGGACAAAGCATTTCTATTTCCAATGCCTCTGCAAAAAAGAATCGTTAAGTTCTGTTAGTTTTTGCTTATGCTTCTGATTTCACAGTTTGAAGGCAAACTTGAGAAACAAATGTTTAACTTTTGGAAATTCCAATTGTCCTTTATTCATCTGGAAGGTAATACTGTACTTTGATTCATGAAAGTTTCTTTTCATGAATAATTTGGTTTGTGAAAAGAAGTGTTCATCATAATTTTGCTTCTCTTTGAGAACTCTGCTTCAGATGCTAAGCATGACCATAGCCATTTTCTTGGAATTGTGGAATAAATTAACTTCATGAGCTGAGTACCACTGTACCTATATCTTTGAAGAATAGTATTTATAGCATTGAATGAATAGGGCATATTTATAAAATATGTTCTTATATTTTATAAAAATTATGGGTATGATACTATTAAGTGATATATTTTATTTTCTATAACTATACAACTATAAAATAATATTATTTTAATCAAATTTTGTATTTTGAAATAAAATTAATAGGTATAATCATTTGT
>NW_004524726.1:493051-494218 GCF_000260255.1 Octodon degus | reverse complement strand
GTAATCTCTGTCAACTAATTTATAAAGTAAACAACATAAATTTGTGGACAATAATCAATTTTCTATAAATATTGTTAGGAAATCTGCATAAATATATGTAGAAGAGGAAATGACCTTTACTTTTCACAATACTTACAAATTGTATTAACTTGTATAATTATGATAAAACTTATAATTGCATAATGGTGATTAGCTTGTTTGCCAAATTTACTAGATTGACATGTGGAAGCTCACTTCTAGGTGTGACTAGGTGATTTGTGGAGTGCAACACTGGGGATTGAACCTGGTAACTGCAAACTTCCTCTCTGGAATTCTTCCTCTGTGCTCCACTTTCTGGCCACCATTAGGTAAGCGTTTTGGTTTTATTGTTTAACCCATGATGACTCTATTTGTAGTTTTTCAAACATGGATGGAAAACTCTGAAGAAACAGGCCATGATAAGACTCTCTTCCTTTAAAGTTTCTTGTGTTTTGGCCCAACTGGAATCTGTCAAATACAAAAATCAATTTGAAGAGGATCAATCAATGACCCACAAGTAACAGAAGAAACTATGAAATTACTAAAAGAAAACTTTGGGGAAATTGTCAAAAGTATAGCAAATAATTTTTAAATAGGGCTCTAAATGCTTGGGTAACAAAAATGAAAACTAGTTAATGAGATTTGTTCAAAGAGAGGATTTGGCATGAAAATATAAATCAACAGACTGAAGCAGGAGTCTACAAAATGGGTGAAAGTATTTGCAGCTTATCCATTCAAAAAGGAATCAATACCCATAATTATAAGGAACCAAATTATTTCCAACACAATTGAAACAATTCAATTTAAAAATAAACAATAGGACTTAATAGACATTTGAGAAAGGGAAAATGTTTAGTAGATATATGAAAATATCTAATATTATTAATAATCATGGAATAACAAACCTAAGCATAATTAAACAAAATACTTCATTTGAAAAGATTATAATCAGAAATGCCAAGGTAGATTCTGTAAAGAATATAGCAAAATTAAACTTTTTTACCTGCCAGCAGAAATATGTCAGTACAATTTTATGGAAAGCAATATGGAAGTCCCTCAAAAATTGGAAATGGGATATATTGCCCAGAAATCTCGCTAATGTTTATATATTCAAAGAACTTGAAATCTTTATTTCAAAGAGATACCCAT
>NW_004524726.1:491987-492826 GCF_000260255.1 Octodon degus | reverse complement strand
ATATAGAGAGTGAGATATTATTCTTCGATAAATGTGCACACAATTCTGCCACTAGCAGCGGCATAAATAAAATTGAACTCTACTAATTTAAAAGTGTAACTCATGTGCAGTATGTGAATTACCAAAAACTCTCTTTGACTTGAGGATTCTCAAATAGTTGAACTGATAGAAATAGTACATGGAGTAGTATTCAGTACAAACTAAAAATGAAATGCAAAAGGGTAATTCAAGGTGGTTAAATAACAGAAAAAAATGCACATGTTCTCACTCACTTGTTAAAATAAAAACCAAATCTCACATAACAGAAATAAAAAGAGCTCACCACATTTTTGCAAAAAGAACAGAGAGGGGGACACAAGGAATTCTGACAAAGAGCATCAAGATACAGTTAGAGAAGAAGAAAAAATCTTTGGTATAATATAAAATGATGAGAACAAAATGAATGTTCCAAAACCAAGCATTTAATATGTTTTTCAAAATACATAGAGTTTTGTGCAGTTTTGTAAGACATGCTTGTGATAAGTGTCGACAGTGTTGTACAGCTACATAAACTGTATGATTATTAAACTTTGTGTACTTGTATTGAATTCTCATACTCTACCACCAAAATAAAACTTTAATATGACACGAAACATGTAGTCATATTTGTTTCTTAAATTCAATAATTTAACAATTTAGAAGTGGTTATTTTTAGAAATGTAATGAAGTCTAAAATGTAATTTAATATGGATTGAAATGTTTAATTTACTTTTTTAAGGTAACAAAATGATTCTAAAAACAAGTCATTGAGGTTATTCAGAAAATTTGTCAGGGGGCTGGTGAGATGGCTCAGTGGTCTA
>NW_004524726.1:490525-491481 GCF_000260255.1 Octodon degus | reverse complement strand
AAGAGATTTTATCTCAAATACATTAAATGAATTTTAAACAACAGTGATTAATGTACAGTATTGAATAATTAGAAATAGGAAATGAAATACAAACACTGAGGCAACACACATTTTAGATTTTTCTATATTATGTGTAATAATTCACATCAATTAGGAAAATAGTAACTGGGAATCAGTGTTAGAAAATCTAGGGAAATAAATAATAACAATTAATAATAATCAAGAATGCATCAAGAATTTAACAGCAAAATTAAGAAGAAATCATTGTAAATATTTTATAGTAGTGAGGAAGCATTCCAATAACAGCAAAAAGCTCATCAGCTATAAACAAAGATTTTAGTATTGTATCATATATGTATCAATAATTTCTACATGGGAACCAGGGAGATGGCTCAGTGGAATAAGCACTTCCCTGGTAAGTGCAAGGGCCTGAGTTCAATCCCCGGTTCTGCCAATAAAAAAATAATAATAATAATTTCTACATGACTGCCTCAGTTTAATCATTCTGAATACATTAAATACAAAACATCTTTCTAAACCATGTTACAAAGAATACATTTTGGTAATATTAAATCTTCTATAACTCAATAAAATATCTCAAAAAATCTACCAATCTATGATAAATATTAGTACAATCAATTAGACAAATTAAAGGCACGAAATAAAATATCATATATGACCTAAACCAGCAGAAACATGTTCACTCTCACATATGGAGAAATACAATGTATAGTATGTTGAGTTTACATTATGAAATATTAAATTAAGACAACCCAAAAGCTGATAGTTTCATCAGTTGACATGACAATCAAGAAACAAGTAAATGTTTTCAACATGGTTAAAGATACTGGCAAATTTTCAGTGTTAGTTACAATTCCCAAAGTACATAATCCTTAGTTCAGCAACTATATTCATAGGTATTAATTTTATATACCTATATACAGCAAGTTTCTATA
>NW_004524726.1:488684-490105 GCF_000260255.1 Octodon degus | reverse complement strand
ATGGAATCACAGTGTACTTTCCATGATATACACCATGTTATATTATTACAAAAAGAACCTTTTCTAAGTCATTGGTAGATAAATATTTCTAGATAATTGCAACATAGCTATTAGGGTTTCTGTCCAGACGGAGCCAGCTGATTATGGACTGAAACCTACAGAATCTGTAAGCTAAATTAAACTTTAGCTTAATAAATAAATACCAGATATCCTTCCTTAATTTTGGATATCTGGTATTTTGTCCTAGCAATGAGAGAAAAGTAACTGAGACAAAATTTAGTACAGAGAAGTGGGGTTGTTGCTGAGATGATACCTGACTGTGTGGCTCAAGAGCCTTTGGGAATAGCTTATGGGAAGAGATAGGAAACATTTAGAGTGTTGTCTGAAAAAGCAGAGCTGGAACTTCTTAGGCTGTTCTATATGGGAGATTCTGATTAGAGCTTAAACGACAAGAATGCTGATAGAAATCCTGCCAGTAAAAGACCAGGTTTGGGAGGTTTTTTTCTGGGAGGAAAAACTACACTCGTTGTTGGGCAATATATGTTATGGTCTGGCCGAAAGTTTGTCTTCATTTTGCTCATATCCAGGTACTTTTCCTGAAACTAAGATTAAGGGTAGTTAATCTAGCAGGAGAAATGTCAAGACAGTGGAATTTGAAGTGGTGACTTGGATATTATTAGGGGATTTTATTCAGATTTATGTTGAGAATCGAGGGCAAATGACCCAGCAGGATGAACTAAAATGTGAATTTGGCCATAAAGGAAGCTCTAGAAAAGCTGTGGACTGAAAAGTTAGAGTTGAGATCTCCATTGCCTCAGAAGGAACAGGAGAATAGAAAAGCAACCTGAAGGCATCACAAGAAACACAAATCTCTATCTTTTGCAACCTCAAAATTGCAAAAGTGAAAGACTTTGCTTTGAAGAGAAAGCCACAGAGCACTATGTTCTAGTTTGCAAGCTGCAGCCACACCAGCAGCATAGAAAATTTGTTACTCAGAATCAGGATCAGAATAATCAATGATCCGGGCACTTGACCCCTACAGTCAAGAAAGAAGATAACCTGGCTATTGCTCCGGTTTGCAGTGGACCTTGGCATTAGCTACATGGCATTAGTTTTAGGTGCATGCAGAAAGCAGAAGTTCTGATGCAAAGAAAGTTTCCACCTAGATTTCAGAAGAAGACTTGGAAAGTCAGACAAATTGCCCCTAGGAAGGAATGTGAAGCTGTGAGAAGCCCAAAGTGGAGAGAGTGCAGAGGTTTGGAGAAGCCAGGAATGTAGGCCATCTAAGGAAAGCTGCAAGAAAGGAGAAAAGTAGGTGAAAGAGAAAAGCCATGGGAGATATTACCATAAGTGCCATTGAGGTGGAGTCACCAAGAGCCCACAATTTATGACAGACTGCCTTGAATGTTCCACAAGGAACT
>NW_004524726.1:480737-488584 GCF_000260255.1 Octodon degus | reverse complement strand
CTATACAACTATAAAATAATATTATTTTAATCAAATTTTGTATTTTGAAATAAAATTAATAGGTATAATCATTTGTTCATAATAAATATATTCCAAACTTAAAAGTTACAGGAAATTTGAAAAAATATAATTCAGATTCTGAATGTTTTTGAAAAGGAAGACAATCAAGAACTATGTTTCAGAGGCATGCCTGGAAGTTCCTGTTCAACGAATGTAATACTTTAGTAACAAAGAAGAATAAAGTCAAGATATCTATTGTACTGCATAATAATTAAGGATAATTATAATGTATCATGTATTAGAAAGTTACAAGGAAAGTAGATTTTGTGTTCCTACCATAAATAATAACTACATCAAATAACATATTCCACAGTGTATAACATCATATTGTAAATCCTGAGCATGCATGAATGTGTGAATTTAAAATACAATAATGGTAATAAAAACAAAAGTAAGTTTTTAAATGAAATGAATATTTTCTAAAGGACAAAAGTAATATTGTAGAACAATATGAAGACAAATTTAGATCACAAATATCATACATTACTAGCACTGAAAATTGAAATATTTGACAATTTTTATTGTGTATTGTAATCAATTGATCAAACAGAAAGAAACTAAAAGTTGATCACTATGTCAGGCATTTTTGTTCTCCAGGAAGTTGTTTTCAGAATATATTTTCCATTGTAAATATCTAAGTTTCATACTAATTTTCTTGTTATGGCTAAGTTTTCCTAGCTGCTTCTCCATATTTTGAAAGATTCATTTTATACTAAAAGTTGTACTACCTACATGCCATACATAATTGAGATAAAAATATGGATAAATTACAAAATATCTTAGAAAAATATTGGGAAAAACACACACTCACAGTCTATGTTGGCACTTGTAGCCTCAAGTATCATAAAAATGAATTAATGGAATGTTGTAATAAGTAAGCAAGTCACTTAATTTATGGGAATTGAGCTGTCAGAACCCTAAGTTTCAGTTGCGCCAAAACTGCAGTTGCTTTAGTTTAGTAATATTGGCAAACTTAGAAACCACAGTAAAATTCTTTTCTGCAGTGCTGGAGATTGAACACAGGCCTTCTGCATAGTAGACAAGTGCTCTACTACTACGTAACATTCCTCTTCCACTTTTAATTTGAGATAGGGAAATTGCTAAATTGTCCAGTCTGTCTTTAAAAGTTGTAATCCCCTTACCCTGATTCCTTCATTGCTCATCTTTTCCAATCAAGGAACAAAGTGGAACATGCAGCTTACAGCAGAGGGTGGCTTACTTGGCTTGTGCTTTCAGAGCTTTCAGTCCATGAACCACTGGTGCCATTGCTATGGGTCTAAGGTGAAGAAGGAAATCATGGCAGAAAGACATGGAAGAGTAAAGCTACTCAACTCCTGGACCTGGGGAAGCAGAGAGCAGGGGAAAACGCCCAAGCAAAATAGAACAGAGATCAGATATAACTGCCAAGGACATGTCCCTTTGACTCAGTAATGAACCGCCAGAAGTGTGATTTACTGTTCTACCAAACCAGTTAAATTGACAAGATTAATCATTACACCTTCCAAATAGGTGTAATTGCAAATGCGCACCACCAGGCCTGGCTTTCAGTGAACCATTGAAGTAATGAAAGGTATTCACTGTGAGTTTAAAACATTCTCAGCACTGGAAAACATCCTAACTTGGTAATGGAAGAAGGCACTAAATCTATGGAATGTATGTTCTTGGGAAAGATACAATTGAAAGTTTAGATTCAAAAATATTTCAAGCTAGAGCTGGTGACTAAGCAACTGCATAGTCAAGCACAGGGACCAACATGCTGTCCTTGTCCCATGCACAGATGCAATGAGCCAGACACTAATCCAGCTGTGGTGACCCACACCTGTAATACCAGAAATGGGGTGGCTGAAACAGGAGGATCACTAGAAGTACCAGCTACATAGTGACACTCTGTAGCAAATGCATAAATTTTAAAAAAGAAATATTTAAAACTGCATTAGTATTTTGAATAGATTTATATTTACCATGTTGCATACTATGTGATATAAAAAGTTGACTTTGTTCCAAAGTTAAATATCTACCTATATCTATCTATCTATCTATCTATCTATCTATCTATCTATCTATCTATGATGTGAGATGCTCATTATGTACAAGGTCACTTGTACTACAACATATTAAGCTAGTACATATTTTACAACATCTTGAAATAGCAACACAATTTACAGTAAGGGAAGTATAATTCACACAGTTGAAGTAATTTAACTAAAATTAATCACTTGATAAATTAAGCCACAATTTTAATACCAAATTTCAAATATCAAGATTATTTAACTGAATACTTCACACTGCTACCTAGCATAACTCCAAAGAAATAACACTATAGGTGATTTGGATTTAAGAAGGTAATATTTACTGTGGTCACCTTGCAAGAATTTTTCAGATTCTTAAAAATTCAGCTTTTTTATTTCTAAGCTTGAATAAATAGAGAATAGCAGAAATAATATATTGGACAGAAAACTCACTATCAAAAGTGGTATACAAGTTCATATTGCTTTGTGAAAAATATTTACAGGCAGGCCAGGTGTTGACAGATAGTCTAATGTCGGGTTTAGCATTTCTTTAATTTCATAGGACAAAGCTTAGATTTTGTCTTAGAACACACAAAAAGAGGATTAGTAAATGAGAGCTGAGTTTGAATAAATTTGAAGTATATTTGCATATTGTGAATAACAAAAAAATCAACATACAATATGTTAATATGTAATGTTTACATATAATGTGTATAAATTTTTATGTAATATAATAATGTATTATATATGGTATTTCTTTTATCACAGTTACATTAGATGGAGAAATTTAACAAGTTTGGTTGTTCACTTGTGTCAAATGCACATGGTTAAAAGACTATTGAGAGATTTTGTTTGCATGCATCTTTCTCCGTGTTTAAATGTCAAGTGATGGAAGTATGCTACTAATACATGATGCTGCCATGTAAAGAATATAGGATTGTATACATACAGAGTCATGATCAAGAAGCAGTAGTTCCTATCTCTCTGCTTGTTCCTTACTTTTACTAGCATGAGTCAACACCATTTGACTTTTAGCTAAAATGTATGATACATATTAGGCTGGTTAATTTGCATTTGCTTTAGGAAAGAAAGCTGTGCTTGTAATTATGATAGAAAAGGTAATGTAAAAAAACTTGAGTCCCTGATATTTTTAATGTCTTCTTCTAGCCTTAATGATAAATCAAGACGCTACAGATATCAGTGCCAACCTACATGTGATTGATAATAAAAAAAAAAACATTAACTGTTTCTTCCCATTTTTAATTCCCTTAAGGTGGATCCAAGACAGATCTCTGAGTAAGATTAAGATTTAAAATTTCCAAACATTCCTGAAAGTCAAAATCATAATTCTGCATGCTAATGTCACACTCCACATCAATTAAATTGTGTGACTGGATATGAGGATAAATCCTGAGGGGATTTGACTGATCTTATCAGACCCAAAAGCTACAACTCTTGTTTCATAGGTCTTGCTTTACCTTGTTCTTAACCATCCAGCAGAAAAGTATAGAAACTAAGTATAAGAAGTAAAGCCATGCTGTTATGTTGGGCTATAGGGGACTCAGGCCAACAGTTTCTGACATTGCCAGTGAAGCGGAAGACCCAATACTATTACGGGCTACTCGAATCTTTTAGAATATTTTTCTGAGTTTACACAGCTATAGCATTCAAATAATGGATCTTAACAAAAAAAGGGGATACAGATGAATGTCCATTTTGTAGCTGTGTATTCAAACTGGTTAGGATAGATATATAGTTACATTCTCTTAATGAATAGAGCTATTTGTTCTAATGTTGTTTGTAAATAGGATATCATGTCCACATCTTGTACAGCAATTAACCACTATGAAGAATGTATGTAATGTGTTAATTAGTAGAACTGTCCTACCAGTTTGATTTGAAACTGTCTCATTGCTGTTTGTTTCTCAATAAAATTATGGAAAAAATGATTCCAAATAAATAAAAGAATTACACCCACTCTACCCTAAAAAAAGTAAATAAAATAAATAAATTGTGTGACTGAACTAGGAACCAAGAATCAAAATCAATATTATTTAAGCACTGTCTTTTCTTCCAGTACTTTTCTGATGAGTATTTCATTTTATAAAAAATTTTGAAGGTGACAATCTTTGAAAAATATTATTTATGAATTTTGGGTTCAAATTAAGATGTTCAAATTAATGTTTATTTTAAAATAAAATTTTAAAATACCAAAATTAAGTAAAACTATATAATGATTTAAGAATCTAAAGTTATTTACTTTTGTATACCAGCAACTGAAAAAGATTCTGTATTAACCCCAATTACCTACATGAATTATTTATTGGTTACTTTTCAATGTAACATAATAAATCTTACAATTATTTTTTGTACTTCTAAACAAAATTTACCAGTTTTCAAGGTTTGGATGCAAATAGAAAGCATGAATACCAAAAAGTCTAAATATTAGGCCAGCTGCCTAAAGGAAAGTATGTAGGAATTGTCTTCCTATATATTTCCTTGTTGAACATGCACTCCTTCCTGTTTTATTTTTCTCCTAAACTTTCACAAAAGGCATTATGATACGTAATGATCATCTTTCAGCTTAAAAGCCTTTCAAATGTATTCAGCAGGATTTCTATTAGAAGTTGGGTAATAAACTCCATTATCAAGTAGCTATTACCATAAACTACTATCACTGACTCATTGTCTTCCTTTGAATTCTTTTTGTGTACCTCACTTTATGATACTTGATTTCACTTAAATTATTTCTTTTCTGAAATATCGCTTCTCTCACACTACTAGACTTCCATGTCACCTGTAATGGACTCATTCACTCACTAGCCACATTATTGCTATTTGTCATTATTCAGGTAAAATGTAATACTTTAAATAATGGTAAATTTTAGGCCGATTGCTGAGTTTGATAAATATAGAAAAATTCTCCATGGCATGTCACATATTTTCTCCTCATCGAGTGGGCTGCTGACATGATGTGGACTTTGTCTTATTAAATAGATCTATCATACAAAATAAGCCAGTTGTTACTGAATGGAAAATTAGCTGAAAAAAAAATGCTAAAAACATAAGTTAAATTATCACATGCAACTACGACTAGCCCGTAATAGTGCTAGGTAGATCTTTTTTCTTAAATTTTTCTTCCTTTTCCAGTCTAATGTCTATATACACCTGCCTTTAGGACAGATAAATCACTGTAAATATTATTATACTGATGTGACTTTATTTTTAATATGGGCCAAAACATTATGGGACAATTACATAGTAATTTGAAGATACAGTGTGTTGTGTTTCATATAAGTTATTTTGCTGTGAGAAGCTAATATCAATCTTATTGTTGTCATCAAATTTTTGGGAAAAGTACATGTAGCACAATACTGCTTCACTGGTAAATCAAATTTACCATCAAGTTAATTTTAATAAGGTACTTGCGCAGTTTGATCATGCTGGCTTTATGAACAGTTTGTGCAACAATGAGAGAACTCCAGAAAATCTGTGTACATTATGAGTAAAAAATATCAAGTATTCATGAAGTTGTTGTGCCATGTATCTAGCAATATAGTGCAATACAATATATATATATATATATATATATATTAGATTTAGTATTTGAAATATAACATAGAAATTTACTATTTCCAAAATATAATTGATGGCCAGATTTATTTTACATACATTTTAAATGGTTTTAATTTTAGTCCAGGCAGATGTGGACAAAATGATGATTGATGTTTCATTATAGCCTTGGCACTTACTAATTCATAGGAAGTGATTGTTTAACATAATTTAAAGATGGTACTTTTTATTTAGGGTAATTTAGAAATTTAAAAACATATCTCTTAAATTACATTCAAGCATAGCCAAAATTTATGTGATGCAAAATAAATTCCTGTATTTTACAATTATGTTCATAATATCTGTTGTCTGAAACTTTTGTTTCCTAATCCACTGTGCTAGTCTATTTCTTTTAATTGGTGAATTGAGTTCATTTACATTGATGGTTGTAATTGAGATGTACTGATTTATGATTGACATGTTATTTACCTGCTATACAGCTACTTTCTCTTCATTCAGTGAATAGAAAGACTTGTTTCAATAGTGTTTGTAGACAGGATATCATGTCTGCATCTTCTACTATGAATAACTACTACAAAGACAACAATATGAAATGTATTAATTATTGAAACTTCTACCAATTGGTTTTGAAACTGTCATATTGCTGTTTGTTTCTCAATAAAATTATTTTTTAAAAATTAAAAAATAAAACTTTTGGAAAACACAGCCAATTTGTTCAATATTAAGGCACTATAAATTTAATTCATACTTATGGCATTAATTTATATAGCATTATTGCCGGTGGAGTAGGTCTGAGCTTTTAATGATCCTCTGAATAAATTGTCACTCTTAATCGGTCATTTGTAAGTTTATGTACTAAAACTTAGATGTACTGAAATTAGAGAAATGAGTAACACAAAAAAGATTATGTGGCACATAGAGCAAGAGATAATTCTAGCAATTCATGGATATCTCTATACTAAACCATTTTGTTAACAGAAGCTTTTCAAGACTCTTCACTCATAGGCTTCACTTACTACTACAGAAGGGCATGCACGAATTGTGAAATGTCTCCCTTGAATTGCTCATAATATTAAAGAAACAGGTCAATTTTTTTTGCATGCTACCAATTGAGATTAAATCAATAAAAATGGAAAATTTGGAAAGATCAATAATTAGTAATGAGATTGAAATTCTTACTAAACTCTCCCACTGAAAGAAAACCATGACCTGATGGCTTTACATATAAATTGTACAAAACATTTAAAGAAATGACATCAGTTCTTATCAAACCATTGCAAAAAATTCAAAAGGAAATGAATCTTCCAAATTCATTCTACAAAAGCAGAAGCATCTCCTCTTCCAAAGTATAAAAATACATGTGAGGAAATGAAAACTATACACCAATTTCCCTGATGAACATAGAAAAACATAATGAAAAACTAGGAAACCAAACAGAATAGTATGTCAAAAAGATTAGTCATTGTGATTTAGTGAGATTTATCCTGCTGAATGAAGGGTGACTCCACATAAAGAAGTTGAGTGCCGTGTGGCTTTGCTCCCGGGGTGCACTGAGCGGGAGACTGAGACAGGGCGTGGTGGTGCATGCCTGTAATCCGAGCACTTGGGAGGCTGTATAGACAGGAGGATCACTACAAGTCCTAGTCCAAACTACATAGTGAGACCGTGCACACCCTGCACACCCTTCTCTAAAATACAAAAAAAGAAAGAAAGAAAGAAAAAGAAAATTGAAAGCCTTTACCCATAACACCAACAGAATGAAAGACTACTTCCACATGACCTTCTCATTATCTACACAAAAGTGTTCGATGAAATTAAGCACCTATTGTGGTTTGAAATCTCAATAAATTAGGTACAAAAGGAAAATACCTTTTCTTTGTACACTGGAGAGGTAAAAGTATTTTTCTAAAATCTGCAACAAGAAAAAAGAGAAACATAATTTTACCACTAATGTTGCACATAGTACTACAATTAAGAGCAAGAACTCTTATGTACAATGAACTTTAAAAGAATTTTAAGTTAAATCTACATACAGATGACCTAGCTTTAAATAAAAAAACCTAAAGTAGGAGATGACCCAGGGCCTTCCGGATCCTGAACAGACCCAGAGCGCAAGCCTGGCGAGTGAGTGAGACAACCCAGGTGATGGCAGGATCCTGAACAGACCCAGAGCGCAGGCCCGGGGAGTGAATGAGACCACCGGCC
>NW_004524726.1:461222-472518 GCF_000260255.1 Octodon degus | reverse complement strand
GTTTATGTTCCAGAGAAGACTTCGGGCTTGGACATTTCAACAATATTGAAACTTGGGTCTTTGCCAAACCTTAGAAATGAGCATGTTGGTCTTTGGAAGGACCAGGAGTGGAAAATTATGGTTTGTATCTATATATACCCCCAAAGCCTTATGCAGTAATACAGCAGGCCTCCAGAGTTTGTGAGTAATTCGTGATGCAATGATGGCATTATGTAAATGATACACCCATCCTGGGGTGGATGCCTCAATGCAATCTAAGGGAGGAAAGGAAGCTTCTTTCTGCCACTGTTCCTCCCTTTTCACTCGTGCAGTTTTGCTGTTTTTTGCCACCATGAACTGCTGCCCTCTGCCTGTGCCAGCCACTCTGAGTTGGAGTCAGCTGATAATGGACTAAAATTTTCACAAACTGTGAGCTAAATAAGCCTTTCTTCTTTAATTTTAGATGTCAGGTATTTTGTCCCAGCAATGAGGCAAGTAGCTGCAACAGTAGCATAAGTACTTTTATTCCTGATCAATTTACAACATACCTCCTACAACATACAATCAGTGTCTCTCTCATCTTCAAATCTCTGAATTCATTTTGTTGTTGTTGTTGTTGTTGTTGTTGTTGTTGTTGTTGTTGTTGTTGTTAACAAATGGATCAAAAACCTTGAATTTTCTTTTGGCTCACAAAGAAGTCTCAGAACTACTTGGCCACCCAAGTGGCTTACACAATTCTAGGTAATTCTTAAACTGCTCCCAACCCAGAATAAAGAAGATACATATAAGAGAAAAATAGAAGTGACAAAACAATAAAAGATTACCAAAGTAAACCTAAACAAATTGGGTTATGAATCCAACAGAAAAAAAATAAATAAAATGGCTACAAACATTTTCTACCTTTGACCCATTTTCATATCAAACAGTGGTACACAATGTCCTACACTAAGTCCACCTTTCCACAATTGCTGAAGGCTGTTGCCTCACCCTCCATAGCCATGATGGTGACTCAGTGATCCCAAATGATCAGTGATAGGTCTGAAATGTCCCATTATGCCTTGTGTTTAGATGTCCCCAAAACCTCCTACATTCACAGGGAAGGGAAAGTTTTTTAGTGGAGGATACATGTAGAGTGTGTAGTACTTGGAATAAATTTTTGGCTTGTGATTACTGAAGCTATCCCTGAGTGGTTTGACATAGTTCTGGGTAGGGTTAAGGGTGTGAGTGCTACACTTGTGTGAGGGCCAGTAGCCTGCATAAATGTAAGGGACAGACAGAACTTCTTGTGCTTTCACCTGCCTGTTCACCCTAGAACATTTCCCCTCTGCTATGCTCTGCCACTCTGTCATGATGTCAGCAGATGATGGATTGAAACTTCTACAACTGTGAGCCACATCAAACTTTCCTCCTTTAACTTTAGGTGTATTTTGTCTCTGCAAATAGAAAAGTAACAATGTCCAAGATAGCTGCTAAAACGCAGATCCTTACAGCACCCTAGGGTCACTCCCAAATGATCTATTGACCATGTGCTAAGCTAGCCAGGAGCCATCAGCTCCTTTCCCAAGTACCTGCTGTGATGCATGCCTCTGGGGAGCTGGTGCTTACCTCCTGGATGGCTATCCAAAACTATGGCCAGCCACTTAGGTGCATATGCTCAGGTTCTTTTACTTGCTAATGACTAAATCAAAGGAGACTTTAAAGTTGTGTAAAAATGAAAAAAAATCAAAATATAGGTTCAGGAAGATGGAGGGCATTATTTGAGAATTTATGATGACATAGGGTTTAACACACTTTTTTTACAATTAGTTGTTCTCCTTCCTATCTCTCTGAAATTATCATCTGTGGTTGTAGTTCTGTATATATTTTGGCCATTAATCACAGAATCAGTTATAGTTTGCAATGTTTACTTCCATTTTAGATTAATAAATTATTTTTGTCTGCTGAAGATTTTTAGCATAATGAAATCCCAGTTGTGCCTTTTTTTGCTCTTAGTTTGAAGCTATAACCAAAAAAGAATTGTCAAGAATGACATAAAGTGGTTTCCTCCATGCTTTCTTCTAGGAATATCATGGTTTATGAAGTCATTATTAAAACTTAAAGACATTTTGAGTAACATATATGGTACCCACTTTTATTCTCTTGTTTGTAGAGAAACAGTTTTCCAAATACCATTTGCAGAAAGCATGTCCTTTCCCAATTGGCATTGATCAGGCTTATCAAAGTTCACCTAACTACATACGTGTAGATGTCATTTTTTTAATGTTTAGTACGGGGTTTACGGGGTCTCACTACACACATCAGTCATATAATTTTACTTGCTACAACTTTCTACTGTTGTTTGAAAACAGAAGTATGTTTTCTCCTGCTGTAGGGGATGGTGCCTCTTGGTGGGTTAATTTTATCCTAATTTATATGGTTTCAGTTTAGCATCTTATCTATCCTAGAGGTAGAGGCAGAATCAATTTTACATGACGCTGCCTGGCATGCATCACCCTCTCTCTTTGGAGTGTCTTCTTAGAAATAGGGGTCAGGGGAGGGGGCAGTGATTCAACTCTCCTTGACCCCACCTGGAGTGTCTCACTCTCTTCAATCCTTGTTAAGATATTGTAAAACATGAGAGAAGTAAGAAAGAAAACACAACTAATTGGAAAGAATTGGGTTAAATGTTATGTCATAAATTCTCATGACCTAGCTTCAAGCTGACCTACCACAGTAATTAATAGGCTATAACTACCCTTGTCACTAGAGGGTAGTTATTCCACATTCCATATGGTTGCCCTAGAAACAAAAAAGGGTATTTAAGGGAGGCAAAACAAAGAACAAGGCTGGATGCTTCCTGTTTTGTTAAATTAGGAAGTGGTGAGTGGTAGTGTAGGTTGGATTAAAACTATTTTACCATGTTGACCTCTCAAGGAAATTATCTAACACTGCTTCACTAATTGATTATTCTTTTTCAGGATGGACCTGAACTTAAGATGTAGCTCAGACTAGGCTTGAATTTACAGGAATCCTGATTCTGCCTTTCAGGTGCTTGGTTTATAGGCATGTCCCACACCTGGGTATGCTGTTATTGGCTTTATCAATATTTTTTATTTTTCATTACACAATTGTCTTGCTTCTTGGGTTAAATTTATGTATTAATTTATTATTTTTATGATTTAAATATAATTTTGCATTCAAAGTATTTTTGGATGATTCATTTATAGTGCATACAAATGAAATTTATCTCAAATGTTACTTTTCAGCCTTTATAATTTTCTGCATATGAATTACGCTTCCTGAAAACAAGTGATTTATTTTCTTTTTTCATGAATTAATCTGATTAGTACTTCCAGTACTGTATTGAATATAATTTCTGATTTTGTATGCTTACATTGAGAGTAGTCTCTCCAGTTCAGCTATAATAGCAATGTTGAATTAAAACTTGATTTTTACCTTCAAGTAATAATGTGAAGATTTTACTTACAAAATATTAATTGTATTCACTAAAGCGTTTACATTTATTTCCCATTTTCTTCCTTCTTAAAGCATGATAGGATTTTACTTCCATAGTTATTTTGAAGAGGTACATGATAATGTGTCTTATTCAGAACCACAAAATTTGAAAACAAGAAAAAAGCTTGCCAACATTATTTTTGAACCTGCAGTATTAGCTCATATTTTTCTGTATAGAAGTATATAGATTTTAAGACTTATGATTCAATTTTGTTGATACTTGGCTTTAATAGATTTTCTTATATTTGAATTCTGTCTCCTCTTGGTCATATGATAAAACTAAGAAATTGTCTTGTTTGTTTGCAGTCAATTATATGTAGAGTTATATTTTATTGACCATCACATAATAATCTTGATCATTTACTATCCATCGAATCAAAGTTAATTCCACTGACAAAGATCTGTAACACTAAGTCAATAGATCCTTTGTTTCATATTCAGTTTCAATGCCTTTATTGTGAAATCTCTATTCAATTTGGTAGGTGGCTTGAAGTACATTTGACTTCTGATTAACTATAACTACAAATTCTTCACAGGAATATACTTCAATTCTTTGACACACTGAATTTGTACTCATAAATTTACTTTCATTCCAAAAGATATAACCCCCAGGCATATGTAACAGTTCCAAAATAAATGTTTTAGCCAATATACCAGACAGGCTTTCTATCACATAAAAAAATTTGACTTTTTTTTTCTAATACAGGAGGCTATGGAGATGGCTCAGTGAAATATGTGCCTCCCTGGCAAGTGCAAGGGCCTGAGTACAATCCCCGGTTCTGAAAAAAAAAAAAAATAATAATACAATGCATATTGTTGTCTTCATAGTGGTTATTCATGGAACAAGGTGCAGACATGATATTTTGTCCAAACACTATTAGTACAAATCTTTCTTTTCATTGAATTAAGAGAAAGTAGTTGTATATCTATCCTAACTATTTTGTATATACAGATACAAAATGGTCTTTCATTTGTATCCCATTTTTTTGTTTAGTTTTGTCAGAGATGTATATTCCCTTGCCTTTTTAAATATTGTAGGTGAATGAATTCATCAAAATAATCCAATATAGTCTGGTAGTCCATAATAGTAGTGGGTTATGCAAAGGACTGGCAATGTCAGAAGCTGTTCACTTGAATTTTTTACAGCTCAGCATATTAATATAGCTTTACTTTTCATACCTTGAGAACCTTTGGTACTTTTTTGCAACTAGCAGTTAATTGGTAGGATTCTCACCCTGACTAACTATATATGATGATACCTGTGAACTAAGCAACTGCACTGAAGATAGCAATGTGTAATACTGGGGTCATGCTTGGAATGCTTATCATTCTGGTCTTCTAAATGTATACTGCTTGTCAAGTCATACCTATTACGGCCATACTGTCTCTCAAGTAAATGTTTGTTTAAAAATGAGGGGTAAAGAGAGAAGAAAAAATGTCATATGATTGTCCTGCTACAATACTATATATGGTTAGACTTCTAAATTTCTGTGTAAAAGTATGTGGTTATTTATTCCTATTATTTAGTATTTTTTATTTTTTCTTCACATTCTGTAGGGATCTAAAGTTTAACATATCAATACTTGATGGAAAATACCTGTTACATGATATGTCTAAGATGTTTGATATTCAGACATAGTGAGTTTAAGTTCAACTGCCTATGTTTTAGGGTAACAATACCATTAAGCTTCTCTTCTGGAGGGTTAACAACTTAAGTTTGCAAACCAAAAATTAGAGAAAAAGAAGGGATGCAAGGATAGCCAACATTTTGGTCAGTGAGGACTCAGGACAGAGGAGAACCTGTACTGTGACATCCTATAACTCAGTTGTGTTCCAAATTTACTAATCAAGGAGATTATGGGGCCACAGAGGAAAGTGATCAATGATGTAGAGTGTTTCTAAGGAAAGCCACATGGAGACAAAGCATTCTTTCAGACTTTGACTTTTGTTTTTTTTTTTGAGGTAAGGTTTTGCTATGCAATTCAGGCTGGACTTAAGCTCACTTTTTACTCCAGATTGGTCTGGAACTCACGAAGTTCCTTCTGGCTCACCCTTCCTAGTGTTGAGATTACAAGCATGTGCTACCATGCCTGGAACAAATTAGAAAGAGAAGAAATCTTAAAATTCAAATGCACTGAATATATTTAAAGTTATTTGGAATGAGTTAAATTAGAATAAGTAATCTAATTAGAATATTAGCCTGATAATTTCCTTATTACAAATTTAACTATAAATTCTTCTTGAATCATATAACCTCCACAGTATTTAATTATTTATTGTGTAGTTTTCAGTAGTTCAGTGTTTTACATTATTTTTTAAAATCTATTGCCGATGAATAATGTGCAAAGTTTCAATTTCCTTCTTTACAACCTCATATGTATAATTTTTTCTCAAAATACACTTAATTGTATTTCTAAGAACACACATGTAAAATGATCATGAATTTCACATGTAGTCTCATGGTGTAGACCATTTCTTAGCACATAGGAGGCCAGCCACTTCCATCACCACCACAAAATAAAATATTTTCTGATGATATTATAAAAGAAGTCATCCGGTTAAATATAACATAAGTAACACTTACTAACTTAATTGGTTAGTTATATTCTTTAATACTTTAACATATAGAGAGTTTCAAATATTATTATGTGTACCACAGGCCACATACATTTCTAGCAATATTGCATCAGACACACCTTAACTATACAGCACAGAAAACTATGGCATATTAGTGTCAGTATTAGATAAGACTGTCTTTCTCAAAGTTCTATTCATATGAAATAGAACTTCTCAGAACTTTCTCAGTCTCACACTTTCAGCCAGATAATTTCTGTGATTTTTTTATATTGTCCAAATCCGCATGTCAGTTGTACCTCTTCCTTAACACAGAGTACTCTTGACAAATGTGTCAGTGTATATTTGTTTTAGTAACGTCTTTCTGCAAAAATAATTCACATAATAATTGTATACCTTTCAAGCATAAAATTCAGTGGTGTTAGAATATACAGAGAGTTTTGTGACCTCCATTGCTATCTGATTTAGAAAATCACACCACTCATCCCCCAAATCCACCCACCCATCTCATTACTCACTTCCCCCTCCTTTTTTCCACATTATTCTCTGAAATCCTTAATCTTTTTATGTCTGTAAGTGTGTCTTTTTGTATTTTACATCATACAAATTGAAATGAACTGTAAAATCAGAAAAACAATATGAATTAATGATATATTTAATTGTTTAAAGTTATACCACAATTACAAAAATATTATATGCAACTGTTTCTTTGCTGACAGCAAACTTCATCTAAATAAAAGATTTCTTACATTTGTGGTTTTTATTTTGGAAATAGACTATTCAAATAAAGAGTTTCAAACTGTAGAATCATGCACTGAAATGAATATCTTGTGCATAAACAGAAAAGAACACAAATTTGCTAAAACCTTAGGTCAACTGAAAAAAGTTAACTTATCAGTCATGGTGATGAAAGTTGGAATAATTTTAGTATTAAGTGATTCTACGAATAGAAGGTACTTCTTTTTGCATTACCTCTGATAGTTCTTAAATAATATTCAGCTATCATATAATTATATTTATCAAAAAATGATTGCTATTTAATGTTTCAAAACTCTTATTTTTCAAATTGTAATTAATTTATATATGTGAAATGAACAGAAGTTAACTTTCTAAGATTATTTCAGATGGAAAGCATTTACATTTTAAGAGATGAATTAATTTATATTTTTAAAGAGTATAGAATTAGTTGGTTAAAACTCTAGCCATCATATTTATACTGTACTAAATTAATAGTTGATGCACATTAAAATCAGGAAAATTATGAAATTATTTAGATAAATACAAAACTGTAAATTATTAAATTTATTCACTTATAAAGAAGAAGATTATTTTATGGAAATATTTCCTTTTAGAAAAAATAAAAGAAAGTTGGTTTTTTAAAAATTAAGTTTAGTAAAAAGCATTTTCCCTTAAAATAGTTGAAAAGGTAATTTTTGATAATCGCATAATTAGAAGGTTTTAGCTTAGAGGTTCTACACAAAGTGAGATGAATTCTTAATTCAAGAAATTAATTGGGCACATAATGAGGAATGTAATACATAACATTTCTAATGCAGATAAATAAAAAGGTTCCTATTCTAAAAGAATAAATATCATCCATCATGGACACATCTTACATTAGGTTTATTGAAAAATACAAATAGCATCACATCTAATGTAACAACATTAGATGAATTCTATTACTAATTTTGTTTCACAAAATTAGATTTCACTTTGACCCTCATCTGTTGCTTTCTGTGGAGTTAATCTTAGGACATTATTCATTTTTGAAAGTGTTAATGGACCGTAAGGAATTTTCTTTATCATTAGATATATTATCTAGGCCAGGTGTTACAGGTTCTCTGCATCTGCCCTGAAGTTCATTCAAGAAGATATAAATGTTTAAGATCATATATAATGCAATGTGCTTCTATGGTCAACTGCATTCTTGAATAGTTTTAATCCCAAATATAGCACAATTGTTCTGCTTTAACTTTTTAGATAATATAAAACTTATTCAGGAATATTGAGTATTATATTTCCTATTTTTCTTTCCACAATTTTATTGACAAACAAATAGTAATGAGACAGATTCAAATCAAATTGGTAGGACAGTTTCAATAATTAACACATTGCATACTCTCTTCCTAGTGGTTATTTGCTGTACAAGATATAGACTTGATATCGATTTACAAACACTATTAAAACAAAACCCTCTATTCATTAAGAGAATGTAACTACATATCTATCGTAACCATTTTGAAAACACAGATACAAAATGGACATTCATTTATATATCCCCTTTTTCATTTACTACTGGCATTTGAATATTATAGGTGTGTTAACTCAGGAAATATTCTAAAAGAGACCAGTAATCCATAATAGTATTGGGTCTTCCGCTTCACTAGCCTTTTCAGAAATTTTTGACCTGAGTTTCCTACAGCTCAACATAACAGCATGGCTTTATTTTTTGTACTTCATTTTTATACTTGTCTGCTGGATGGTTAAGAACAAGATAAAGCAAGACCTAGGCAACAAGAGTAGTAGCTTTTGGATCTGATAAGGTCAGTGAAATCCCCTCAGGATTTATCCTGAGATCCTGTACCTCAGATTGTAGATCCATTGTCAGTGTCAGCCATGTGGATGAGTCACGGCCATGCTTGGCCAATGTGCTCCCCTTAAAAGCCTGAAAGAATGTTTTCTCTCCATATGACTCTCCTTAGGCACACTCTACATCATTGATCATTTTCCTCTTTGGCCCCATAATCTCATTGATCAGAAAATTTGGGACACTACTGAGTTACATGACATTATAATACATATGTCTTGATCTCATATGTCCTGAGTCTTAATAGACCTTGGAAGGCTAGGGCCAAAATGTTGGCTTTACTTACAGCCCTCTTTTTTCTCTAATTTTGGTCTGCAAACTTAGGTTGTTAACCCTCCAGAAGAAAAACTTATTGTTATTACCATACAACTTAGACTTTTAAAATTAACCTCACTCTTCGTCTGAATATCAAACGTCTTAGGCATAACATGGAAAAGGTATTTTTCATCAAGTATTGATATACTGAACTTTAAGTCCCTACAGAATATAATGAAAAACCTTTTAAAATTTGATTTTTATTTTAAAAATAGACATAAAGAATTACATACTTCTTATGTTTACACATAAGTCCACAAATCTAACCATATACAACCTTGTAGCAGGACAGTCCAGAAAAATACCTTTTCCTGTATCCTGCCTTCATTCACCACCCTCTTCTTTTCAAACAATAATCTACCAGAGAGACAGCACAGCAGAAACTTGCATGTCATGGCAAGCAGCCCATATTCAGAAGACTAGAATGTCAGGCACTGCAAGCATGAACCGACTATTACAAATTTCCAACTTCAGTGCAGTTGCTTAGTTCATAGATATCTGTAGATATAGATAGTCAGGGTAAGAATCATTCCAATTAACTTCTATATTTAAAAATTTTCTGAAGATTCCCAGGATCATTTCCTTACCTATATTCTACATGTAACTATATGACTTGCTGTGTCATGGTTCCTAGCTCCTCTCCTTGCTGTGTTTTCATTATCTAGTCCTCAAGTTCTTGCTTTCCTTTCAGTTGTATTATACCTTTCTATTTCTATTTGTTCTTTTGATTCTTATTCTAGGGAAACTATATGATATTTACACATGTGTGTCTGGTTTATTTCACTTACGAGTATATCGTCAAGTGGCATCCACTTCAATATAAAGGCTTCAAGTTTATCATTCTTTATAGCTGAGAAGTACTCCATTGTATAAAAATACCACATCTTTTTCATTCATTCCTCAGGTGATGGGCATCTTGGTTGTTTCCAACATTTGGATATCACAAATTGTGCTGTTGTAAACATAGGCACACATATATCACTATGATATGATGTTTTCTGATCCTCCAGGAAAATTCCCAATAGAGGAACAGCCAGATTAAATGGGATTTTCAGTCCAAGTTTTTAAGGTGTCTCCACACTGATTTCATCATTGTTGCACCAGTCTACATTTCCATCAGCAGTGGAGAAGGGTTGCTTTTTCCCCACAGCCTCTCCAACTTTTGTTGTTGCTTGATTTCTTTGTGATAGCCATTCTTTTTGGTGTGAGATGATGTCTGAATGTTGCTTTAATTTGCATTTCATGAATGGCTAATTATGTGCAGCATTTTTTCATATATTTATTTGCTTTTTTAATTTCATACTCTGAGAAGTGTGTGTTCATCTGCAATGCCCATTGCTGAACTGTGTATTTAAATTTTTGGGCCCCAGTGTTTTTTAGTTCTTTATCAATTCTAGAGAGCAGATCTTTGTCCAAGTACTTATATGTCATGATTTTTTTCAAATTTGTAGGTTGTCTTTTCACTTTCTAATTTCATTTGACATGTAAAAACTTCTCAATAAGAGCAGTTCCCAGTTGTTAATTCTTTCAAGTGTTTCCCATGCGATTTGATTTTTGTTCATGAATGCTTTGCCTACCACTATGTCTTCAAGAGTTCCTTCTACTTTCTCTTCCAGGAGATTTAGTGTCTCTTTTTTAATGTTTAGATCTTTAATCCATTTTGACTTAACTTAGTGCTAGGTGATAGACCTGGGTCAAGTTTTAGTTTTCAGCATGTAGAGACTCAGTTTTTCCAGCACCATTTGTTAGACTGTCTTTCTTCCAGTGAGTATGTTTCGCCCCTTTGTCAAATATAAGTTGGCTGAGTGTATTTGTAGGGGCTTCAGCTTCTTCTAATCTATTCCACTGATCCTCAGGTCTATTTTGTTACCAGTACCATGCTGAATTTATCACAGTAGCCTTGTAGTATAATTTCAAGTCAGGAAGTATAATACCTCCTGCCTTGTTTTTATTGCCCAGGATTGCCTTTGCTATTCTAGGTCTTTTCTGGATCCAAAAATTTTTAGCAATGATTTCTCTAGCTCTGAGAGGTATATTGATGATAGTTTGATAGGGATTGCACTAAGTCTGTACAGCAATTTTGGGAGTATGGCTATCTTCATGATGTTGGTTCTGCCTATCCAAGAGCATGGAATATCTTTTCATTTTCTTTAATCCACTAGGATCTCTTTTTTTAAGATTACTGTAGTTTTCCTTGAAAAGATCTTTGACTTCTTTAGTAAGATTAATTCCAAGGTACTTCATTTTCCTAGGTGCTATTGTAAAAGGTTTAGTTTGTATAATTGCCCTCTTAGTGTGTTTGTTATCTGTGTAGTGGAATGCTATTAACTTTTGGGTACTGACTTT
>NW_004524726.1:456181-459650 GCF_000260255.1 Octodon degus | reverse complement strand
AAGCTCTGGTTCAGTTCTGTTATATCTTTACTAATTTTTTGTCTGGTTGACCTATCTTTTTGGGATAAGGGTGTGTTAAGGTCTCCTGTTAAGATTGTGGTATTGGATATTAGATTTTTCATGTCCATTAAGATGCTTTATATAGTTGGGTGCTCCCGTTTTGATGCATATATATTTATGAGTGTTACCTCTTCCTCTTGAATTTTTCCCCTAAGAAGCATATAGTGGTCTTCTTTACTTTGCTTGATCATTCTTGGTTTGAATTTGAGACTGTCTGAGAATAGGATTTCTACCCCTGCTTTTTTCTGAGGTGCTGGGGCATGTAATATTGTATTTCATTCTTTGACTTTCAGCCTATTAATGTCTGTATAAGTTAAATGTGTTTCTAGTATACAGTACATTGTTGGATTTTGTTTCCTAATCCACTATGCCAGTCTATTTCTCTTAATTGGTGAATTGAGTCCATTTACATTGATGGTTAAAATTGAGATATATTGACTTATGGTTGACATGTTATTTACCTGTTATAGTGTACTCCTTTTTCTTCTGTGTTTTAATTTTGTGCCCTATTTAGTTGGTTGCTTCTGATCTCATTCGTGAAGTTCTGATCATTTTGGTCCCTCTCTAGAACATCTTTCAGAATCCAGGGACGGTTGGCTTTGTCATCAGGATATTATTTATTTGTTCTTTGTCATGGAAGTACTTCACTTCTTCAAATTTGAAAGAAGAGTTTTGAATGGTATCACAGTCTGAACTGGAATTTACTTTCATGGAGGACTTGAAGTACTCTATTCCATGCTCTTCTTGCCTTCACGGTTTGTGATGAGAAATCGGCTGTATTTCTGATCGGTTTTCGTTTGAATGTGATCTGCTTCTTTTCTCTAGTGTCTTTCAGTATATTTATCTAGAGCTGAATTTCTGGTGTCTGGACTATTATATGTCTCAGTGTGTTTTTAGTTGAATTGAACTTTCTTGGCATTCTCTGCTTCGGTTACCTGATTGGCAGATTATTTCCTCATATTTGGGAAGTTTTCTGCGATTACTTGTGCCCATTTTTTTAAATGTCCTTTGTATTGACTCCTTTCTCACCGATGCCTATGAGTCTCACTTTGTTCATTTTTGCATCATCTTTCAGGCGAGGATTAGTTTTTCCTGCATCCTAATTGTTTTTAAGAGATCTTTTCTTACCTCTTCACTCACTGCACCAGCATCTTCAAGATCTGAAATTCTGTCTTAACTTTCACCTAAATGGTTTTGCAAGCTTGTGATTGAGATTTTTAGTTTCCTCTGCATCTCTTTGACTCTACTTCATGAGATCTATTTTTTTCCTGTATTGTTCATTCAAGGAATCTGTCATTTTTCTAATCTCTTCTATTTTTTATCAATATCTTCTTTGGAAGCAGTCATTAATTCTTTTACTGCAGTGTTTTCTTCAGATTAGATTTGCTCCTTATATTTCTATAGTTGATTCTTTACTTTAGATGCTATGAGTTGAGAGAATTCTTTTTTTATTTCAGAAAAGAATTCAGCTCTGAGTTTCTCTATGACTTTCTTCGCTTCCTTATTTACTTTCAATGCTATTAATTTGCACATTTGAGGTGATTTAGTGTCCTCTGCACTTATTCTGGATGGGCATTGGGTTTCCTCCATATGTTTCTGCATTTGATTCTTTACTGCAGATGGTATTAATTCAAGGATTTATTTCTCCATTTTCAATCTGAGTTCCTCTATACCTTTCTGCAGTTGTTTCTTTATTTCAGAAGCTGTTGATTCATTGATTTCAGCTGTGTGGTTCCCAATTTTTTCTGTGTTAGTGTCCTCTGCACTTGTTATGGGTGGGCTTGGGGCCTCTGATTGCATTTTTCTCCTTCTTATTGTCATTTTGTGTAGCACTGTCTTCTGACCTTTGTCATAGAGCTTTGGTGCAGTTATTACCTTAGCAGCTACTGGAATTCAGGTGCAGATCTACAAAGTTTGGATTTATCCAGCTGTGCCTGGCTTTTGTCTGGCTGCTGTGCTCAGCTTCTTCCTGCTACTGCCCTTGGGAGTGATCATGTTGTGCCCCTCTAGCAAGATGTTCTGTTCCTGGACTAGCTGGTTGGCTTTGTCCCCTACTCTCTCTGTATGGATTGCAGCTGAAGGATTTCACCCCAGGTCGGTATGTCAGGCCTAAGCTGAGTCTGTAGGGGATAAAGTGAAGTAGTGGGGAGATGTAGCTCTCCCACACACTCACTTAGCCTGGTTTAGGACGGGATCTGTGGGTCCCCAGAATGCGGTAAATATTCTCACTGGATGGTTGAGTTGGGGCACGTGCTGTGGAGTGGTGGGGGTCCCAAGGGGATGGAAGAGGCTCTCATTCACGCTATGCCAAGGTTGGGACCAGCAGGTCTTGCTAGCACAGGGTAGCCAGAATATTTCCCACACACTCACCAGGCCTGTGCTAGGACTGGATCTGGGTGTCCCCAGAACATGGCAGAAAGTCTCACTTGGCCGGAGGGGTTGGGGGGGTACGGAGTGGTGAGGGGTCCCAAGAGGGTGGAAGAGTGTCTCATCCATGCAGAGCCTGTGCTGGGACCAGCAGATCCCGTAGGCACAGGGTAGCAGGAAGCTCTCCCACACACTTACCGGGGCCTCTCTATATTTCATTATATTTAGTTTCATTAAGTTGTTTCCAGCTGCACAAACATAAGACTATATAGCTATAATATGCAATATGATGTCATGCCTTGTAATCTAATTCCTGGAAGACAAATCCTTTAGATTTTTTAGAGATAGTCTTTGAGTCTGCATTGTTTTAGAAATGCATTATTTTTCTTTCTTTCCTTCCTTCTTTATTTGCCAGTGTTAGGGATTAAACCCAGGGCTCCCTTCAGGCTAGGCAATTGTTTGCCACTCATGTACATAAACATCACTGCTTTGCACATGTTAAAAATCATATATGAGTATGTGTCTTCATGTACCAATCAAGTAGAATTTCTATTGAGTAAAAAAAAATATATATATAATCCAGAGTAAGTCTCATAAATTATGATAGCTCAGGGAAATATTTGATTTCTTTTAAATAAAATTATTTCGAAGTTACTTAGGCTAAAATCTAAATATATACATTCATGAAAGTAATTACTCTTTAGAATTAGGTGCAGGCATTGTGTTTAGGTACTTACAGGAAATTAACATGCTCAAGCTCCTTTAAAAAAATCTGTTTTGTAAGCCAGCGAAATAACTCACTTAGGTAAGCACAGCTACCAGTTTAGTTCCCCAGTGCTCATGCCACACTGATTTGGTCCCTGGCAACTAAGTCTGGGCATGATGGCTGCAGAGGAGGCTGTAAACAAGGGGATCACTAAAAGTCTGAGCTACTTAATGAGATCCTATACAAAATACAATTTTAAAAAATCTGTTTTGTGAACCATTAGAAGAGTTAAAAGTACTTTTACTCTTAAAACACTTTCTTGTGTAACTCTCATAG
>NW_004524726.1:445775-455990 GCF_000260255.1 Octodon degus | reverse complement strand
AAAGCCTATGTATTTAATAAATTATGAAGACAATATACACTAGAATCTTTGTAGGACAATCAAGAGCTTTTTATATTGCAATTGATACTTTAAATTACACTAGGACAAAGGTAAGTTTATACTATTCTACATATATAGTACATATTTAGAAAATTTTAAAAGCTCGAATTAATTAGTGATAATGTTTAAAATCATTGGCAAATTACAAAAATAGTAGATTATGGGCAGGTTTCATCCAACAGCCTAGGTGAAACACAAACTTTTATTTCTTACCAAAAGTATCTACCCATATATGGATACAACACACATAGTTTTATTTAATTTATTTAAGGATATGCAAAAAACTGTCTATGATATCATGTGTCAGAGTATTGCCTAACTTTAGAGGGGGTGTTAACTGGCTGACACTGAAATGGGTGAATTTTTTTTTTAACCTTGATATGGGTCATGGTTATGTCAACGTACATGTATACAAGAAAATCTGTTCATCTATGCAGGGAAAGTTGTGTTGGTATATACCTCAATTAAAATAATTAAAACTTGGAAAAAATAGAAAAGACTCACTATCAAGGTAGTGTATAGCAGATAATTAGGTGACGTTATCACGTGGTTTCTGTCCTAATTTCAGTGTATATGTTTTTTCCCAAAACTGAAAAATAATGTCAGGAATAATATTTTTGATAGAACATTTGAGAAAGCTCTTTTCCTTTACAGATTATACCATTGTGTCAGTTAATTTTATGAAATGTGTATGAATATAAAGGACCAGTTCCTAAAGGGAAACATGTGTTGTCTCATTTAATTCATGTAATAAGTCTATGATTTTAATAGAAAATTACCCTTGTTTTTATATTCTTTCATATAGTAAGACTTTGATTTACCTATTAAGCACACTTGATATTTTCATACATAGGTAGATAGATGATAGATATACATGTTTTTTTTTCTTAATAGATCTACTATCACTGGTATTAGCAATATGCCAATATCGCAATATAGAAGTATTTCAGGGAAAATAATTCTACTTGTATTCATCATATATACTTCATTTCATAGTAATATTAATTTGGAATGTTGACTAGCATTTTAAAGCAATCATTAATTTGGTGCTTTTTTTTCTCTCTATAGTAAGTCATTGATAAGCTGAGTAAAAGCACTATCACTAATCACATAGGGTAGGACTGGCCAAATAGCTCAGCAGATTAAAGAGCCTTGGGGCCAGGGAGATGGCTCAGTGGAATAAGCGCTTGCCTGGCAAGCTCAAGGGCCTGAGTTCAATCCCTGGTTCTGCTAGATAGATAGATAGATAGATAGATAGATAGATAGATAGATAAAAATACAGAGCCTGCAAGCAGCTACAGGGGCAAGGGTTCAATCCTCGGGCCTGCTGTGTGGGCCCTGCCCCCTGGGCATGCTGAGACAGAAACTGAGACTGGGCATGTAGCCCACACTTGTAATCCCAGCTTTTGGGAGGCTGTAAAGAGGCTGATCACTAGGAGTCTGAACTAGTAGTGAGACCCTGAACACCTTGCAGACCCTTTTCTAAAATACATTTTAAAAAGTCACATAAGGGCCAGGGAGATAGCTTGGTGGACTAAGTGCTTCCTTAGGCAAGCACAGGAACTGGGTCTGATCCCCGCACCGCATGCAGTGCTGGCCCCACCCCTGAGCTGGCCACAGAGTCCAGGAGTGGTGTTGAATGTCTATAATCTCAGCACTGGGAAGGCTGAGACAGGAGGATCACTTGGAGTCCAAGCTGCATAGTGAGACCCTGTACAAAATACATAAACAAAAAGAATCACAAACCAGAATTCAAGTCTGAAAGGTAACAAATAATAAATGAGACATATTTAGTCAGTGATGAAGAAATGTGACAAGTTGAAGTTACTTCACAGTGATGGCATTCCTATTTTATATGATGCAATATGCAGAAACACTTAGAGAAGAGATTGAAAGGCTTGAGATCCAATGGATAAGAAAGGCTCACCACAGAGATCAGAGTGGCGGCAAGGAACATGAAGGTCTATTTTCATGAAAGAACATAGAGGAAGTGGACTAATATGGCAGGAACGCAGAAAAAAAAAATGAAGAGTTTAAATAGATTCCAAACTTAATACTGATATTTTAGCTGAGATTAAGGTTATAAACTGTTTTCAGGTAAAGGTCAGGAGGGTATTGCAAAGGTTTTACATGTTTATATATAGAAAAATTGTGATTACTTTGGAGTACTTTAGGAACAAAACTTATGGTTATAAACTTAGAAGATAACTCTTCTTTTTGCTTTGAGAATCTGCTTTGCTTTTTGTAGTACAGATATTTGATATGACACACTGCAGAATGAGTTAGAGAGAGAGGGACCTAGTGCAAAAAATAACTTCATTTCTTGGTGTTTTAATTTTGTGATGTCCATTTCATAGTGAAATTCAAAGGTCAAGCAAACATTTTAATATTACTTGTGAAACATAAGGATATTGTAGCTTTAAATATTTTTATAAAAAGACATCTATACATTATTCAGTTTAAAATAAAAGTTGTGTGCTTTTCCATGAAGGAAATGTAGAGAATAATTTCAGCTTTAAACTAGGCTTGAAACTGCAGAGAGACTGAATGAGAATTGTAAAGAAATGGGGAGCAAGAAAAAAACAAACAAACCAGTACTCAATGATGGCAATACAAACTCAGAGGTCCTGAGTAATTTTGAGTCTATCTTTTCCATCCCCATCTCTCCCCTGCCTTTCTCTCCCCTCCCCTCCTTTCCTTTCCAATCTCGTACCCTAAATTTGTGGTTTATGAAGAAATAAATTAAGTAATGCAAAGGTCATTTACAGACATATTTCTCCACTGTTCTATTCTGAGTTTTGTTACCCTGCCTCTCTATGTTAGTGATGTCAGTTCTTGAGTACATCATGATAAGCAGATAGTTTTATTTCTTGATCTACTTTAATTCTGTGAAGTATTATGTCCTGTATTTAAAGATATTAAATCTTTATGTTACAGGAAAAGTTTTCTCGACCCTTTTCTTATCACTCCTACTACTAAATTTTTTGGCTCCAACTAAATCCTTTCCTTTCCTAAAATGTTTTCTTTAAGAGCAAACAATATCAAATAATACATATTGGAGAACCAATTTTTTAAGTTTTGTATACTTCCCAGATGAGTTAGAAAACAGTCTTCTTTCTGAGTGAAAATAATAGCATTACTCAATACTTTTGCAACTGTTTCATCTATATTACCATGATTTCAGCTTTCAAGAAAAAATTACATTAGTGTCCTGCCAAATAGAAAGGATAATGACTCACTGTTTATGAGTGCTGCACTTTTTTGTTAGTGATATCTATATCAGTTGTGCTTACATTTTACATGTAAGAGCATGAGTAATGGTTTAAGATAGGCAGCGAGGAGATAGCTCAATAGAATAAGCGGTTGCCTGGCAAGTGCAAGGGCTAGAGTTCAATCCGCCCCCCCAAAAGAAAAAAAGGAAAAAAAAAAGGTCTACGATAGTTTCACCAGGCACAATGAAATTTAGGTTGCTAATGGGATTTGTCTGAACATTGTACTGTTTATACCCATTATGATGTTTTTAAAAATTTATTTCTTCTTCTTTCTCTATAGACAGGAGAGAAGGGGAAATAGCCAGGCAGAAGAAGATTTCAGATTTGCAGTGAAAAACTAACAGCCAAAACAGCTCAGTGGATTAAAGAGCCTGCAAGCAGGTTCAGAGAAGCCTGCTGTGCCAGCCCCTCCCCCAGGGTGTGCTGAGACAGCAATTGAGACTGGGCATGGTGGCGCATGCCTGTAATCCCAGCTCTTAGGAGGTTTAAAAAGGCAGATCACTAGGAGTCTGATCTAGTAATGAGACCCTGAACACCCTGTAGGTCCTTCCCTAAAATACAAAAAGAAAAAATAAATAAATAACAATAAAAAAGCTAATGGCCAGCGAGATACTCAGCAGACTAAGTGCCTGCTTAGGCAAGTGCACCACGGTTCAATCCCCAGCATTATGTATTGCACCAGCCTCATCCCGGGGCGTGCTGAGCCAGCGATCTAGTCAGGGCATGGTGGCGCAAGGCTGTATTCCCAGAATGGGAAGGCTGAAAACAGGAGGATCATTATGAGGCTGAGGTACACAATGAGACCCTGTACCAAATAGATTTAAAAAAAAAATAAGAATGAAAGACTAGATTTCCTAGGAAAAATATGTTTGGCTGAAGTTATTACATATAATTAGGCAGAAAAAAAAACAAATATAAGTTTTCATTTGAAAAAACAGTGGAGTTTTATAAAATAGAAAGATTTAAAATAGTATCAATTTCTAAGGCTGACACATCAACATCTTGAATTTCTTTTCTTTGTATAAATACGAACACCAGTTTTCATCTTAGAGCAAGGCAATGCAAACTGTCAAGTATAGAATCTGTAAATTACATTTTAAGTAGCCATAGCTATATATTATAAATAAAAGAGTCCCATTTCTGTTTCTCTAGTTCATAAACTATTCCTTTTCTCTTAAATATAAGGAATTTCATACAATGCATTCTCAAAACAATTCAATATTAAATTACCCAGTTTGATCACTATAATAGAATTCCAAGCTTCTCAGGTCTAAATGATGAGCTTTAATTGGTTTGTTGAGTATTTCTACATTAGGCTTCATAATATATTTTTTGTTGTTTTCAGGAAAATTCTGAAAAGTTTATTACCACAATATGGCCCAAACCTTGTGATTACTCAGATTACTAACACTAAAGTTAGTAATCTAACTAATTGATGATTTGAAGAAAATCAAGTTTAATAAATGTTTTCATTATGCTTTAATTTGACTATATTAGTATCACATTATTAACACAACCTACATAAAGTACCTCGAAATCTAAAGAGTCTTTTGAAAATTAGATTGCTCTTTAGACAGTTTCAAAATGAAATAGCAGTTAAGTTATAATACTTAGGGAGAGTTTAATAAAGATAATATTTATAAAAATACAAGTGGAGTATAAACAAGGATATAACTCTAGGGCCCATTGTAGCAAAGCTGTTAAGATTTTTTGAACTAAAAGAAAGAAAGAAATGCATAATTATCATGTCTTAGAGGGAAAAAAAGACTGAAAACGTAATGATTTTTGTCGTGAAACCAAATCAAACTAGGATAATCCTGCAAAGAATAGTCAGAGGAATGAGTATATAAATGTCATTACATCTCTCTTCTGGGCTTTCTCCCACCACTCTTCTTACTGACTGAGCTAAGCTATTGGAAAGCAAGAAACTCATTAACAGAGTATGTAATGGCCAGCTTGAAGGGCAGAGAAGTAGGGAAAGGGTGGCAGGTGCCCCAGGAGGAGTGAAAGGAAGCTGTCCAGACTGCCTTGGGCTTAGACAACACAGAAGAGGAAAAAAAAGAGGCTAGGAATAAGTAAGTAGATACATAGCACATTTACTTTAGAATCCTTTTGGGATAAATTTTTAGGATGTAATTTGATGACAGTTGTAAACAAATGTGGCAAATCTTTCTTCAAAATGGCATAATCTCAATTGATAAAACTATAATGATTTTAGCCACGGTTCCTGAAAATGCTTTTGTGTTAAAATATTAATTTTCTAAGCACTCTTTTCACATACAGTTCCAATATAATAAGGTTTCTTATTCAAATGGAAAAGCAAAGAATTCCTAAGAAAAAGGATTCAAATGATACTATTAAAAATGCTGAATTTGCTTCAATAAACTAGTGTCTTAATTTGAATAATAAAAAGTCTTCTCATATTCTTAACATAGTTCCACTCAAGAGTTTTATGCAAATAACTAATATGTATTTGCCCTGCAAATATTATTGTTTCAGCTATCAAATACTGTCCATTAAAATACTCTCCATTAAGGGGCCAGGGAGATGGCTCAGTGGAATAACCGCTTCGCTGGCAAGTGCAAAGGCCTGAGTTCAATCCCCGGTTCTGAAAAAAAAAAAATACTCTCCATTAAAATACTCTCCATAAAATAATTAATTATTATTATTTTTTTTTTTTGCAGAACCAGGGATTGAACTCAGGACCTTGTGCTTGCCAGGGAAGCACTTAACCTACTGAGCCATCTCCCTGGCCCCATAAATAATTAATTTTTATTGTCAATCTTGTTAGATATACCAATCTGTGTTACTATAATCCATGTCTATTTTTATTGCTAAAATGCTTGCTCTCTTGCATTGCAACTATTTGCTGTCTTACACATAATCACACACACACACACATGCACACACAAATATATGCACACACATACAAAATCTTTTCTTTCTCATCAGATATACATGTGTATCTGAAACAATTTTCCTACATTTACACATGATAAAGTAATTAGAAATATAATTTTTGATTTACTCATATTTATGCAATATTTTTGTTATTATTGTACTTCTTTTGACACCTATAACATTTTTTTTCAGTTTTGTGCACATTAATGTAGAACATAATTTTTTCATGTATTAATATTTTGTAAAATTATTACTTTCAGTCCACCTAGTGTATTTGTCATTTTATATGTGGATAGTTTCTACTAAGAATAAAGTATTTAGTTTTAGTACTTTTCAATTATCATCATACATGTTATACAATAAATATTGTTTATTCATGTGGTACAAATAAAGGTATGTTTTGTACAGGATCCTTGCTTTTTCTTGAATTCATGGCCTTTCTTGAGTAGCCACAATTCTGCTGTATTCCTGCCATCTCCATGTTTGTAGATGTTGCATTCATGAGTTCCGGGTAATGTACTTAGCACTGCATAGTGCTAGTTTTGTATAGGATGCCTCGCACGGTGGGGATTCATTCTTCTATTTGTGATATACAGTCGTGTAATGCTGTTGAATATGTGCATTGTTTTATTTGCTCAATCCATCTGTTAATGGAAATCAAAGTATTTAGTAGTCAACCCATTCAAAACCAAAAATGAATTATATTATGACACTCAAAGAAATCATAGAGAATCCATACAGTAAAGTAAAATATATATTGTTCATATCTTAAATCTAATTATTAAAAAATAATCATAGATACACTTAAGCAATGGAAAACTTTCTTACAAATTAAAACTTTTTTGAAAGCTCTTGACAAGTACATTTTAAAAGGGATAAAGACAATACCTAGAAATACAAAAAATAGAACAACATCAGGAGAGTATTCCTATTATATATTATTTTAAATATAAAGTAGAAGGTCTGGCCAGAAAGCTTATCAAACTAAAGAGCCTCCTTAGGCAGAAATCAGAGGTGAGGCTTCAAACCCTGGCACCACAAGTCATGCTGACTCCGTCCCTGGGGCAAGCTGAAACTAGGATTGAGACTGGGTGTGGTGGCATGCCTGTAATCCCAGCTCTTGGGAGGCTGAAAATAGGAGGATCATAGTGATCCTCCTATCCACTATGTAGGGAGACCATGTAGACTGTACTAAATACATAACAAAAAAATAAAATAAAATAAATATAAAGTACAGTTAAATTGAGTATTAATTCAGAAGTCATGAAAACTCATTATTAATTCAAGTTACTAAGTTTACAAAGTTTCTTTAAAAGATTTTTAATGAGCTATTTCTTTATTTTGTTTGATAGTAAGAAATCCTTGCTTTTAGTCTCATATGTAGTTGTACCCTTAACCACCATGCACATTCCTGAAATGGAAGCACCAACAACTCTGCTGTAAATAATTTGTTCTCCCACCTCTGAACATTTCTCTGAAATTAGGAAGTAATATGAAATAGAAATGTTTGATTCTTATTTGAAGAGTACAAAAGATTGATGTGGGCTAAGAGTAAAGCCAAGAAGAAGAACAGCTTAAAGAACATTTTATGTATCTAAAAACATTTTCATTGGGTATCAGTGGCTGTATCTGTGGAAAGAAAAACATTTAAAGTTTCTTTCTTTTGTTTTTTTTCTTCCACATGTTGAATGAGTTGTTCTAGTAGATAACTTTCAAATGATTTAAGGATTATATTACAATTTTCTATCTCCTAACGATATGTGAAATTAGGTGTAATAGATAAATCAAGACTTGTTTATTTTTAAATCGGGAATAGCATTTTCCAGTTAATATTACACTAACCTTTAATAATGCATTTCATTTTCCCAAATTGATGAGGAAATTGCTGATTATATGCAGTTTCCATATTTAGTAAAAATGAATATTAATATTGTAAATGATGAATTGCTAATATGGGGCATTGAGTATGCAATCAACTATAAAATATCCCTCCTATAAAGGCAAGAATTTATAGCAATAATTTTAATACGCAGTTTCATTTCTAATGTCATGTACAACAAAGGCATGGAAAATTCAATACTCTTTCCTAGTGAGATATAATTATATTTCTTTAAATATGCCTATTTCATTGTTTGGAAGAAATAATGTGATGATCACCACCACATTTTAAAATATATTAAAAAAATAAAAGAAGGGAAGTATCTACCTCTATCTTGTATAAAAAAAGTCTACTGAAAAATATTCAGTCAATTACAGTTTAATAGTTGCTTATACTTATAACTTTAATTTGTTAAGAAATATGTTAAATTTAGCTCTATTTCTATAGATATATGTTTTGTGCTTTAACAGTAGCAAAGTATCACTGGTGGACTTAATTCTACTTAATTGTATTAAAAATCATAATGGACAGGAAAAATATTTTAACTGATGCAAGGGAATGTTGTAATTATAATAATAAAATATGGTGCATATAAATTAAGCACAAAAAAGCCTCTCTAATGCTACCATACAACATCCATTTAGAATTACTCTACTGCTAACTTAAAAATAGAAAATCTAGAGCATTTATTTTTAAAAATATAATCTCTTCATAGCTATGTAAATCCTCCGCACACACTCCCAGTCCTCCTCTGATTCTGCAGTCCCTGAGCATGATTTCGTAGCCCAGCAGTTCTGGTGTGGTTGAGCTTGTGTTGCCTGCTTCTGTTTACATTGGCTAAGGCCCTAACAAGTCTCAGCCTGCACACTTTAAGACTCCAGAGGTAGAGACCTTGACTTTGAGACATAAAATATCTCAACTCATATTCAAAGAACCTAATATATGGGTGAGTTAAGCAGTGAATATCTTTGACTGATTGGATTTAAGAGTCAGTACACAGAGAACCCCTTCTCTCCCTTTGTTGAGACGCATTCACTTTTCTAATAATCAGAAGAGTGCCTAGCAGTCTGTAACTTTTACAACCAAGAGAAACTTTGCTTTGTTTGTTTCTCTTTCTTTCCCCTTCAATCTCTTTGTCCTTCACTTCTGCTTCTTTTGTGCACTTTCTGCAAGTAATTGTATCATACCTATTTTTCCTCTGGCTCTATTTTACAGGAATTCACAGTAAACATAAATAGAGAAAAAGCTGATAAAAATTAAAACATATAAATACTATAACTAAAAAAGAAAACCAACATGAAGCTAAACTCATACACCAGATACTTTATATGAAAATGAGAAGGAGCACCCTCTGAGTAAAGAAATCCAAAATAATACGCTATCTTTCCAAAGTTACCTTACTTTAAACTAAAAATTGTTGCTAATTTTATGGAAGAAATTACACACCATTAAATAAAGTGGAAATTGTGCAGATATGGGCTCTCATAACATAATAATGGAAAGTGTTAAGTGGGTGATTACAGGAACATATATATTTCATCTTACTTTGCATATATTAGCTAATTCCGTCCTTAAAATAACTCTACTATGTTTCTTAATGGAACAGCTGCTCAGCTACAGAGTGGGAGCCAGTGGTGAGGTTAGGATTCAGGCCCAGCCCTCTTACTCTAGAAGACCTTCTCTATCCTGCTTGTTCACCTTCAGACTATGGATTACAGATATAAGGAGGTACAGAGCTGGGGAGATAGCTCAGTGGTCTAAGCATGTGCTTTGCAATCTCAAGGATCTGAGTTTGATACCCAGTATCAAATACATAGGTAAATTTAAAAACAGAGAGAGAAAATTTACAGATCTATTTATGCTCAACTTCAAGGAATCCTGTTCATATCATCCTCAGTAGGTGTGGTTTAAAATACCAAAGCACCCACTCCAAACTTAAAATGCCCAACAGTTTGCCTTCAAACAAGGGTGATAAATCTTTTATCTTTTAAAAATTATTTTCTTTAGGTATTTGGTGTAGGGTCTTACTATACAACTTGGACCATAGTGATCTTCCTGTTTTCAGCCTCCTCAAGGCTGGGATTACAGGCATGCACCACCACA
>NW_004524726.1:436029-439332 GCF_000260255.1 Octodon degus | reverse complement strand
AAATATATAAATGATAATAATAATTGTGATAATAAAATGATAATAAAGCTTTCTTTCTCTGAACTGAAACTTATTCTACTCAGGTCATCACAAGCTGGATCATTAAGGGTTGATATATAGCTCAGTGTGGCATAGCACCTGCCTGGCAAGAGCGAGGTCATGAGTTCTATTCCCAGTACAAAGATAGATAGATAGATAGATAGATAGATAGATAGATAGATAGATATGGAGAGAAAGAGAGAGAAAAAAGAACCAGCTCATTTTGACATCTACTTTTTATTTTATTTAGTTTTATTGAGAGAAAAATATCAATGAGAAAGTTTTAGAGCTGATTAATAGAACATTTTCAATAATTAATACATTGTACATTGCTATCTTCTTAGTGGTTACTCATAGTTCAAGAAGCTGACAAGATATCCTGTTCAAATATTATTACTACAAATCTTCCTTATTGAATTAAGTGAAAGTAGCTGTATATCTATCCCAATTATTCTGTATATACAAATGGTCCTTCCTTTGTATCCCTTTTTTTGTTTAGTCTTGTCAGAGGTGGGTATTCTATTGCCATCTAAATGCTATAGGTGTGTGAATTCATCAAAACAATCCAACACAGTCCAGCAGTCTACAATAGTAGTGGGTTATCCACATAAGTCTTTGATTAAGGCCTTTTAAACCTCAGCATATTAATATGGTTATACTTTATATACCTCGTTTCTATACTTTTCTGCTGGATGGTTAATAGACAAAGCAAAACCTATATAACAACAAATGTAACTTTTTTATCTGATAAGGTCTGTCAATTCCCCTCAGGATTTATCCTGTAATCCTGTGCTGCAGTTTGTATTTCCTTTGTCAGTGTCAGCCATGTGGATGAGTCATGGCCATTGCTTGACCGATTTGCTCTCTGTGACAGCCTGAGAGAAAGTTTTCTCTCTGTGTGACTCTCCTTAGGCACATTATACATCATTGATCACATCCTTCTGTTGCTCCATAATCTCCTTGATCAGAAAATTTGGGGCTCAACTGAGTTACATGGTGTTACAGTACAGTTACTGCTATGTCTTGAGTCTTCACTGACCTTGAAAGGTTAGGGCCAAAATGTTGGCTAACCTTGCAGCCCTTCTTCTTCTCCAATTTTTGATCTTCAAACTTAGTTTGTTAACCCTCTAGAAGAGAAGATTATTATTACGCTGCAATATATGCAGTTTGGTTTACTCAACGATCTGTCTAAATATCAAGCATCTTCAGCATAACAAAGAAAAGCTTTTTTAATCAAGTACTGAGGTGTTGAACTTTAAGTTCTTACAGAATATGGAGAAAAAAATTTAAAAAATTAGGAATAAAGACATATTTTTACACAGACGTTTAAAAATTAACCATATATAGCATTGTAGCAGGACAGTTCTGTGACATTTTTTTTTTCTTTTTCTTGTGTCTTTTCTTTCATTTATTACCCATTTAAAAAAATAAAACTTTTACTTGTGAGACAGTGTTGCAATAAATTGGTATGTTATGACAAGAAGTATGTATTTAGAAGACCAGAATGACAGGCATTGCAAGTGTAACCCTTCTGTTACGCATTGCTATCTTCCCTTTGATATCTAGCTTGTATTTCTCAGAAGTCATTCTAGTATTTTATTTTGGAAGTATCCTTTGACATGTTGATGAACTGTAGTCTTTTTAAAACACCTTCTCTCTTATGACTTAATCTGATTTTTCCTACTTCGGTTTTATTCTTTTCTGTTTTATTTTATTGGTTCCTGTTTATTTGTTCATCATTCAAACAAAGGAGTTGTAACTGCAGGAGATCTCAGTGCAATGAACAACAGTTATTAAGATGTCAAATAAGACTTGCTAAATCTTTACTCATATGCTGCCTTTCCTATATAACATATTCTCAGTTCGTGGAGCCATTGTGTAATTCTGGGTGGTTTAGGCATTGTCTTTTCTATGCCACAATCATAATATACCCAAGTGTAAGTAATTTATAAATATCAGATGATTATGTCTCACACTGGAAGCAGAACAGTCTGTAAGCAAGTCCTCAGCACTTAATGATGACCTTCTTGCTGTGTCCTTGCAGGGACTTAGGATATAAGGAAGGGGATTGAATGCAGTCTGAAAACCTTTTGAGAATAGCATTATTTGCATTCATTAGGGTAAAAACACCTTGGCCTAATCGTTTCTTAAAGAGTCCACCCCTCAGTACTTTCTTTGACAACATATAAATGTTGAAGAGAATACATTCAGATCATAGTGATTACTATCCTTTATTTTTCTTTCCACTTTTTATCAGAAACATATGACATGTGTTAAAAATATAAGCCATCCTTAATGTTTTATCTATTATAATTATACTTTGTAAAATAAATTAAAAAATAAAAAAGACAAGAGAAAAAATAAGGTTTATTGAAAGCAAGAATGAATATTTGCTTTTTAATAATTTCATTGAGAAAAAAATAGTAATGAGACAGTTTCAAAACCAATTAGTATGACAGTTTCAATATTGATACATTGCATATTGTTGTCCTCTTAGTGGTTATTGATAGTACAAGATGCAGATATGCTATCTTGTCCACAAACACTATTAGTACAAATCTCTCTATTCATTGAATTAAGAGAAAGTATCTATATATCTATCCTAACTATTTTGAATTATACAGACACAAAATGGTCCTTCATTTGTATCCCCTTTTTTTGTTTAGTTTTGTCAGAGATAGTCCTACGGATAACTCACTACTGTTATGGACTTCTGGACTACATTGTATTATTTTGCTGAATTCATGCACCTACAATATTTAATTGTTTAATCAATATTGCAATCTATAGCTGGTAGGCTGAGCAACAAATTAGAGAATAACAAATGTAATATAATAACCATTGGAAATATCCCATTGTTCTGAAATTCTATACCATTTGTACTGGTTTATGTTGCTTTGTTTCTGTATGTTATTATTATTTATTCTAGATTTTGCTTTTGTTTTTCCTCTTTAAGATAAAATTTAAAAAATACAAATGTTATAATCTTATATTTTACTATAGTGGATAAACAACAACAACAAAAACTGATGCATATCTGTGAGCTTATGTTAGGCATCTTAATTTACAAAACGCATATCCATAGGCTTTCACAGTGATTTTAGCACAGCATTTCTTCATTACAATATGTTTTATATGTGATGTGTGTACTTCAGAATGCAATTGTTGGGAGAACTCATGGGAGAAACAGGATTTATCAGATCAACACCTGGCTCAGTGGACTTCTGTCTAAAATGGATGAGGCCTGAGCAGAGGAGTGTCTCT
>NW_004524726.1:433374-435545 GCF_000260255.1 Octodon degus | reverse complement strand
TATGTTACTGGGGCTTGAACTCGGAACTTTGCACTTGGCAGGCAGGCACTTATACCACCGAGCTATCTCCCCGGCCTCCTTTGATGCTCTTTATAAATAAGTTTTAATAGAGAATATTACTATTATTATTAACCTTTAATGGGGGTTATTCCCTATTGGGAAGAGATACAATTATTATAAAAAGGAAAGAGACTTATGTTGCTGATGTACACTGTGTTGATACTCAAAATTTAGCCATGCATGGACCAGTCAGTTTCCAGAATGACCAGAATAGGGATGTCCTTTCCTCGTGCTCCAGCTGTGTAAACTGGTCAGCTTCTGGGCCACTGGAGGAGGGCTTCTGATTTGGTGCTGGCTCAGTCTTCCCCTAGGATCAGCCAGCTTCTGGACCTTCTTGGCTGGTTCACCTGTCTTGGGCTGCCAGTTTCAGCTAACTGTGGTACATCCAAGGCACAATTTCTGTAATTTAGAAGCAGTGGTGGTAATAAACATTATAGCATGATGTCCACCCTATATGGGTTCCAAAGTAGTTAGATTTTATTTATTTTTTAACCCAAAGAGAGTCCTCAGGATTGAAGTTTTATGTTTTTGTTTGTTTGTTTGTTTGTTTGTTTGTTTTGGTACTCACCTGTGAATATCTCATATAACTATTCTCAAGCCTGTAACTATATCTTTCTACAGTCAATTTCCCCAGTTTTCAGAAATTATCCTTTATTTGACATACAAGTGAGGGTTTGTGGCCAAACAAGTTTTCATAAGGAAAGTACTGTATTTGTTTAGAAAAGGGTCACCTGATCAGATGTGGATCATAGGACTTGATCCCATATAAAGTAGGTTTATTGTTAATACATATTCAGCAAATTTTTGAGTGTCTAGTTCATGTGCTTCACTTTTCTTTAGCTGTAGGGCTCATAGGTTGTGCATAATTTCCTTTATTTTCAAAATTCATATATGTCCCTGGACTCTCTTAGACAAAAATGCCAGCTCAAAGCTGACCCCCATGTCAAGGGTAGTCCAAATCTTAGGTTGATATCACTTGACAATGCTATTCAGGTGGGGAAGGCCTCAGTCTGTCCTGTAAAAATCAGACAAGCATCAACATATACCAATAACCTCCTTTTCAGGACAATTTAGTGAATTCAATGTGCAAGTTTTCACATGGGAAAATAGCTGTAACTTGAGTATGTGGGGGCCTAATAAGCACCTGTCTCAGACTGTTTGAGCACAGGTTAGACATTATTCACAGAAGCACAAGTAATAGCAGTCAGCTATGGCACATAGACATGATGGCCTGGGAATGTCTCTAGCATCATTTCTCTCATGTGAGACCATTGCTGGAATTCTCATACAACCTGGAGTCATCATTTTGTAGATGTCAAGTCTTTCATCAGAAATCTTCCACCATCCTCCTTGAAATAATTTCAGCTTCCTTAGAAAATGATGTATTTTTAGTGTAGCAGTAGTTTAGAGTCTCTGGAAGTGGAGGCTCTGGTATGAGTGCCGTGGCTAGGCCCCCTCTTTTGGTTACAGGGCTGTCCCAGCAGTTCATGTTGCTTTTTGTCTGCCTTCTATTGTTCTAGTACATTGATGTCTTCTGCAAAGTGTAACAACCACATTCCGGTGCCCTTATAGTATCTGGGACTTGTAAAATTTCTTCTTTGAACTTATTGTTTTCCAAGAAGTTAGGTTTTCTTTTACCCTATCTACTTATACCCATGTACATGTAATGTAGCAAAGGCATATTTGTAATCTGTGTAGGTGTTGGCCATTTTGTCCTCTCTTAACAAATAAGCCCATGTCAGATCTATCAGCTTTGTATTCTGGATTAAGTTTCCAGTAAGTAGAGGCTGAGTCTTTATCACAAAATTCAGCATCCTCATTGAAGATTCCATAAAATCTCATCTTGTAGAAAACTTCTTTCAGGACCAGCGAGATAGTTTAGTGGACTAAGTGCCTGCTTAAGCAAGCACAGGGACTGGGGTTCAATACCTGATGCCACATGCTATGCCAGCCCTGACCCCAGGTGCACTGAGCCTGGGGTGTGGTGGTGCATGCCTGTAATCCCAATGCTGGAGAGGCTGAAAACAGGAGGATTGCTATTAGTATGAGCTGCACAGTAAGACCCTTCAAAGCTGTGATTTCTTTTTTTTCTTTTTTTTTTTTTTTTTTTT
>NW_004524726.1:432189-433274 GCF_000260255.1 Octodon degus | reverse complement strand
CAAGACATCATTAAAAGAATTCATAAATTATTATCCTTACAAAAAATTTCTTAGAATCCATTTTTTGGAGAGTTGATGCTCCATTTCATTTGTCTTCACAGTATGAAGTCTGTTTAGGGTGGCAGTTAAAGTATTTTTTTTCGTCAACAAAATGCACTCAACTCCTATTATCTCTTATTGACCATACATCATTGCAAAAGAGATAAAGACCAGCACTTATTTACCATTGGCTCATTCTTATCTTATATCTTTCTCCTGCAACTTCTTAGTCTAAAAAATTCTCCATTGATTCATCACTTACACTAATGTATTCCAAGTACTTTGCAAACTTCACAGCCACAGTCACTTCAGAAAACCTTGCTACTGCTTTTTCAACTTTGTTTACCCTCAGGTATCGTGGATTATGTGTCCTTTTCTGTCCAGTTGGAGGATGTATGTAAATCCTTGCTTCATTAGGACTGATGTCATTGAGCTTTACCAATCTCTACCTTTCCTACTGATTACATTCAGCGTACATCATATGATAAACATGTCATATATCACATATGATAGCTCACCAATGAAGACATAGCAAACTGTATATGTAGTTCATACTTTATCTTTTTATGTTTTATTTTTCACTTTTACAGAACCTGAGATTGAACTCAGGCCCATGTGCTTGCCAAAGAACTTGTTCTACTGAGCTATGGCCCAGCCCCTCCTGTTAGTACTTTAGTTCCTTAAGTAGAACCACAAATGCCTAATCATTTAAACTTGATTTCTGCTCACAATTTGTTTCTATACCCATACTATTTATATTTGCCTTCACAAAGACAACTCTGTATTTCCAAAATGAAATTTTAAAATTCCACTAGTTATAAGATAATATGCAATGTATAAATTATTGTAACCATCCTACTAACCTAATTTGAAACTGTTTCATTGTTATTTTATCTTTCCTTTTTCATTAAAATTAATAAAAAATGAAAAGAAAAGAATAAAAATTCCACTAGTTGAACATAGGTTTTCACTACTTTATGCACTCTGAATTAGTACAGACATTAAAATCAGAACTATTTTAAAGATGTTCCCTCCAGAAATGGTTG
>NW_004524726.1:429065-430754 GCF_000260255.1 Octodon degus | reverse complement strand
GGCAGCCTAAGACAAAAGCTCCAAATAAATGATCTTCCAAGAAAAATGCTTCTGTAAGAATGCAAGAGTACATATCATTACTGCAATGCTTTATGTCTATGTTTCTCCAAAGCCTCCTGTGCTCATAAATGGGTTTTTTGGAGATGGTTGAATAATGGTGATGTGATATTCATGGACTTGAGTAGATTTGTCCACTGATAAGTTTATAGCGAAATGTGATGTTGAGATTGTGTGATGTTGATACTGCTGATGTGAGAAGGAGGGACACGGGCACAAGGCTGAGAATAGTATGGCTCCCTCTATCCTCCATTGATCTCTGTTTTCTGCCTTCCACATTTTGAACAGTTCATTCTGCCATGTCCTTCTGCTGTGCTACCTTGCCTTGGAACCAGTTGGCTATGGATTGAAACATCTACACTCCATGAACCCAAATGCCCCTTTCCTCCTTAGATTTGTGGCTGTTAGGTGCTATGAGTCAGAAGAGAAAAGGTAACTAAGACAAGCAGGACTGGGCAGAGGAGACTTAGATAGTGACTTTAGGTTTCCAATTCCTTCATGCGTAGGAAGTATGGCGGGTGTAGTATGGAGAGGCAAAAGCAGCTTTCTCTGAGTGATGCCTGTCAGGTATAGCCTTTGTAATAAGCACAGTGAGGCCTGAAATCTTATGCTATTATATTTTAACCAGCAATCAGATTCCTAAGGATAATTCTATGGATCTTTAGCATGGGTCTTGAAAACTTATTTTCATTTTTCACAAACATGTTTCTACCACCATTGGCATCATTTCAAGCAAATGGTCTGTATCATTTCTTCAAATAAAATAAAAATAAGACTTCAAGAGCAAAAATTTCATTTTCTAAAAAAATATTTCAACCTTCTTGTATTCATGGGAAGACTATTTATTCATTCTTACAGCATCAGATATGGATATCATGTCCATTACACTCCCTCTCTATATAAGGTAACAATTTTCCTTTATATTGGTAATTGTTATATCCTTTACACTTTGGAACCCAATGTTTTTCTTTTTAAAAAACATGTATTTAGTACAGGATCAACAGGGTCTCACTGCACAGATTAGACTCATAGTGATTCTCTTGTTTTCAGCTGCCCAAGAACTGGGATTATAGGTGCAGACCAGCACATCCAGTCTCAATTGTCTTCTCAGTGAGTCCATATGGTGGGGATGGCACTGCATGCTGGATATGGAACCTGGTGTGTCTGGCTAAGCGGGAGCTTTAGTTCACTGAGCCATCTGGCCTGCCCACAAGAACCTAATCCTATTCAAGTTTTCAATAATTTAACTGATTCATTCTTGCCTTTTTTCCCTAAATTCACAGATTTCACTTTAATTGGTTTTCTGAAACTTCTTCCCTAGTTCTATTAAAATACTATATGATTATACAGACACAAAGTGGTCATTCATTTGTATTCTATTTTTTTGTTTAGTTTTGTCAGAGAAGGGCATTCCAATTTCATTTAAATACTGTAGATGCATGAATTCAGTAAAGTATTCCAATATAGTCCAGTAGTCCATAGTACTAGTGGGTTTTGTGTAGGACTGGCAATGTCAGAAGTTGTTGACTTGAGCATTTTACAACTCAGCATATTAATATGGCTTTACTTTATATACCTCGTTTTTATACTTTACAGCTAGATGGTTAAGAACAAGATAAAGCAAGACCTATA
>NW_004524726.1:410028-421885 GCF_000260255.1 Octodon degus | reverse complement strand
CTATGATTCATAAGGTTTCCCAGTGTCATGGTTTTGGGTTTTTACAATGTTAGCAAAACAATACAGTGCATAAATTTTATAAGATTATTTTATAGTTGTCATCAAAAGAATCATATACAAAGAATGCAGGAAATTTGTCCACATGTTAAGGATTAAAAAACACAGCCGATGGTCTGAGTCCTATTGTCGTGCATGTGTCAAGCCAAAGACCTAGAGCTCATAATAATGCCTCCCGCAAGTCCAACTGGAGGCCCAGGAGCCCAAAACCCGGTCTGTCATGCAGGCCTGCTTCACAGATCTGAACTAGAAAGGCCAGAAGTTCAGTGGTGGAAGCTAGAAAGTCTGTGCCAGAAGGCTGAAGGATCAGTGCTGTTAGGCTGGAGGATCTGAGGCAGTAAGCAGCATCCAAGGTAAGAACCAGAGCTCCCCATAAAAGGACCACAGCCATGCTCAGCAACAGTGAGGTATTGAGTTCTTCCAGTGATGAGGAACGCTGAGTTCCCATCAGGAAGTCCAATGCAGCAAGCTCCTCGAGGAGACTGAGCAGTGCACCATCTTTCCCTCCAAAGCCAGGAAGTGATGCTCAAGGTGAGAACCAGGGCTCCATCAAAGTGAACCATAGCCATTTTCAGTGAAAATGAGGTCCTGAGCTCCTCCTCTGACAAGAACAGACAAGTTCACCAGGCAAACTACAGATTCCCAACAGCTTCTCCGAACAGTTTCCCCAACAGCCTCTCCTCTTCTGCAGGTCTCCCTCTTATGCTGCTGAAGCAATCCTTAGGTGGGCACTCCACACCCAGCATCGTGCTAGTTCAGTTCAGCTGCATGCAACAAATTGACCACCAGTTGGCAATCTATTACATGTAGGCTCTAGAATATCTTACCTATGGTTTCTACCAGTTATGAAAGGGGTACTTCCAGTTTGATCAGAGACAGAGTAGCTGGCTTAAGAGTGTTTTCTATCTCTAGAGTGATTCAGGGATTTTCAAATAAGAGTTGCTAATACCAAGTTGTCCTTGGATTTGGCAACCAATAATGTTCCCTTTGGACCATCAAAGTCACAACTGAGTGTGGTACTCGAATGATCCGTTGTGATCTTAAGGTTAATTTCAGACTCCTGCATCAGGAGAGTGGTGGTGCAAGTGCACTGAATTATGGGACCTTCCTAGGACTGCAAAATCTATTTGTTTTGACAAGTACTCCATTGGGTAACACCAGCATCCAATGACCTGGATCCAGACTACTGTGACCATTCCCTTTCATTTATCGATCTGTCCTTACTAAGGCTGGGAACCTCTTGATTTGTTGAAATGGTCTCTGTTGCTTGAAATCCTAGAGGATGGGCTCCTCTTTTTCACCTTTTGTGGCTTCATATAGGTACTAAGGCATAAGGGAGAAATTTAGGATCAGATATGATAGAATCCCATTGCGCTAAAAACCTCTCATCTGACATTGGGTAGTTGGGATTAGGAGGGACAGACAGCCTATTTCTGCTTAATATCCAGTTTGTCCTCCATTGGAGTCACTATGAAGTATAAAAATCTGACCTCATCTTGGCACACTTACGTCTTGTTCTTGAACACTTTATATCCACCCTTCTAAAGTAGATGAGGGAGATCTTTTGTTATTGGGTTTTTTTTTGTTGTTGTTGTTGTTTTCCTTTCTTTCTTCTTTCTTTCTTTTCTTTTCTTTCTTCTTTCTTTCTTTCTTTCTTCTTTCTTTCTTGTGTTTTTTTTTTTTTGTGTGTGTTTTGATAGCAGTCTTTACAGATTGGAGCTGTCAGAAGATTGTAATCTATACAATGTCTTCTCCCCAACCTTAACCATAACCTTAAACATAACCCTAACCCTAACCTTAATCCTCCACAGTGAGTCCTTTTGTATATGTTCTTAGGCCTCATGGCACTATTTTTTCTTCTCTTCTATAAGCCAAAACTTCCAAGAAGCTTCCAGTTACAGCAGTGTCATGTGTCCTCATCAGTGTTGAAAATATCTCTCTGCTCCCCAGTTTAGCTCTCTCTTTCCATTAATTAACTTTATTAAATTAATATTTTCTTTACTAAAATGAAATATGTTTCTTTTAATTAATTGATCCACTTAGTGTTGTTCCATTTCATACAAATACTTATTTTTACACATGTAAAAATATGAAATTATATCAAATTAACATGAATCCTTATTGCCATATGTTAAGCTCAAATTTACCAGTTCTTTTTTCCTATATCATTTACTAACTTTATATTAAACATACAGAAAGATCTGATAATTTTTCTTTGACGGTCAAAAAATTATTTTAAGCTTTGTGTACTCCATATTTTGTTTCACAAATCTATAAACCTTTTTAACATGAGCAATTATAGCTGAAATTCAATAAAAGAACATATTCCTCTTTCCAGATAGCTCAGCATATTAAAGTGCCTGCTTAGGCTGACATGTAGACTGGCGTTCAATCCCCTGCATGCCAAGCCAGCCCTGATCTTGCACCTGGGGTTCTCTGAGACAGAGATTGAGACTGGTGTGAGCCTGTAATCTCAGTGCTTGGAAAGCTAAAAACAAGAGGGTCACTATGAGTCCAATCTGTGTACTGAGATCCTGTAGACACTGTACTAAATACATAAAAGAAAAGAATATATTCCTATCTCAGTAAAATTTTATTTTAAAAAAGTAGCAGCAAATGTATAACAGTCTACACATGAAGTGAAAATTGATACAATCTTATGAGTGTTTTACAGAAATCTTCAGAGCACGCCCTGTATCATCCCCTAGTCGAGTCATATAGACAGCACTCTGTTATCCCAGCTAGATTGTGTGTCAAAGTGTATTAATTATTGATGACCATGGAGCATAATCCCAACTTCGGGATTCAGATATTTTTGAGGAAGAAAGTCCTGTCGATGTGGTGGACTGCACATGTGACTGCTCGGGCAAAGTCAAGGCCCTAACATAAATCGTATCTTTATTGTAGGTTATTTGTCATGCTCAAAGGTGTATGTAAAGGAAGAAATTCTTAACAGTACCATGGCTTAAAACTTTTGAGATGATTAGCTAGAGCCAACTGAATCTTAATGTTTGTGTCTGTTCATTTGAATAGGGTTTTGTATGCTCCGTTCTTTTTTTTATGAGCAGAATATATTTATTGAGAGAAAGAAAGCTCCTGTCCAAGAGAGGGACAGGAGGAGGGGGCCCGAGCAGGTAGTTCTCCCGTGTATGCTCCATTCTTAAAGATAAGTAAAGGTGCCACCTGGTATAAACATCTTTCAGCTGGAACACTGTCTCAGTCACCTTTGTACAGTAGAACATATGTAGTGGCCAAAGGCTTTAGAAGCAGAGTCAGTGTTAAACCATCTGAAAAGCTGAAAATCAGAAATTTAATTTTAGGTTTTTCAAAAACTAATATCATCCAGGAAATGTACATTAGAATATATCAATAAATAACATACACTCATTACAATCTGAAAATTTGTAGCTTACTAAATTAGAACATCTAAAAAATGAATAAATAAATTAGAACATCCACAAGCAATTTACATATTAATTTACATGAAATATGGGAAAGAAAATTCTAATGATGTGGTGAAAAATAAAGAAGTACGATATTCATTAAGAAGAAAGGATTAAAAAAGGATAAAGGAGATTAAATATTATTTTAGGTAATTTTAAATCATTGCTCTTAAAAGTTTTAGAGCTATAACACACCAGTTATGACAAACTGCAATCACTAATATTGATCTGTTTAAAATTTGATCAGCTCGCTCTCTCTCACTCTCTTTCTCTCTCTCTGTGTCTCTGTCTCTGTCTCTGTCTCTGTCTCTGTCTCTCTCTCTCTCTCTCTCTCTCTCTCTCTCTCTCTGTTTAATGTATTTGATTGTTGCAGGGTCTCACTACCCAGCTCTCACTCATACTGATCCTCCTGCTTTCAGCCTCCCCAGCACTGTGGTTTCTCAAGTGCACCACTATACCCAGACTCTGAGGCAGTCTAAGCCCACCGTAGGGGTGGGAATGGTACAGCATATGATGTCAGGAATCAAACCGTGATCCCTGAGCTTGCATAAGCTTCCCTAAGCAGGGGCTTTAGTCCACTGAAATATCTTGCTGGCCCCAGTCTCTTTTCTAAATGAGGTTTTATTGCATGGTAGCTGATCCTACATATTTCTATTTTATGATCGCTATCACAATAAAATGTCAAATGTGAATAGCTGCAAGGAGACCCCTGAAAATATTTTCCCACAGAAATTATCAGATTTTCTTTCTGATTCTTCATGGACAAAGTTTTATAAGCATAGTCCTAGATAAACTAACAAAACTTTACAATGATAAGTTCAAATAAAATGTATAATGTAATAATTTTATTGCTTGTATGTCTAATTAATTAAAGTTTCATGCTGATGAGTAACAGAGGTAGAGTCTCCATGTAATCTATTAGAAATTCATCAAGCTGTTAATATTAAACAATTACATATACTTATATATGTATATGTACGTATATATGGATTTATTACAGTCTATCTTCATTCTTTAAAAGTTCATTTTAAAATACATTTATCTTTTAATATAAGGACCTTATATTATGTTATAAATTGAGTATCTCTATAATATTAATATTATTTAAATTATAAAGGCACTAGTGATAAAATAATAATTTTACACTATGCATGACATTTTGATCCATAATTATTACTCTGAAAAACATGCTGCCTTCTTTAAAATTGCTGTAAATTTAGGAGTTATTCTCTCTATCATTTTTTTCCCTTCAGTAGTTTGGTTGGCTGGGTGAGCTTTGTGTTAGCGGACCATACCAAAGAATTTCAGAGAACAATAGCTTAGCTGTTACTAAGCCAGCAGCTTAGCTGTTGCTCTCCAGAATTCTAAAGGAACAAGCATAGATCACAGAAGGACACATATTTGGACAGTCTGAGTTATAAAGTACATGTGTTTAGAAAAATATCCAGTTTTATTTTATAAGTAAATTGAAACACACTTAAGTTTTGGAAGAAATTTGAAAAAAGCTAAAAACAGACTTTCACATAACACAGCTTTGGGAATTAAGAAATTGATAAGGAATCAAGATATAAAAAATCATTGAACGACAAGAATTTGGTCAAAAATGGTTTATAATAAGTTCATGGTACAATGACACAAAATTAGACTGTATATCCCTGGAATCTAATTTTCTTTTTGTATTAACTTTTAATTTGTCAGATTAGCCACTGAATGTGGAGAAAAGTGAAAACATAAGTTGCATTAAGAGCCCCTAAGTTCAAGTTGAATATGACAGAGTCAAAATTCCAGAAAAGTGGTGTAAATTATTTATCTTGATTGCAAAAAGATTATTTAAACTCCCTCGGATACAAATCAAGAAATATGAAATATTCTTCATTTTTAAGTGACAAATTTTTCCTTAATGTATTTCTTTTCTGTCAAGAACATAGTACAAACTTCTTGACCTTTGTTTCTCTTTCTATACAATGGTTACATTCACAGATTGGAAGAAATGTAATGTCATAGTTTAACCAGAGAAAAATAAATAGTCTTAGATCGGCTTAAATTAATGAAGTGTTTAACATCATGGCAACTAAAAAGACATTACACAGAAAAGACTTAACACTAAGTGATTTCTGTATTTATTTCATTTAAAGATCCTGTTACTCAATGAAACAAATCCTGAAATAAGCAACCAGGCTGCTTAGAAAAATATAGCTTTGTATCAAAGATGGGCTATTGTTCAAAATCAAATACTGTTTATGTGAATGTTCCTGTTATAAGCACGCAAGAAAGCCACAGTGAAAATAATTTCTACATTTAGGACCTTAGTTTTTGTAGTGTGCTCATAACATTAACAATTTATGTTATAAATCTACTCTTTGAAAAGTCAGGACAAAATACAAACACCTCCTCCATGACGTGGTAATATTTGTTTCTTTACAGTTAAGTTCAAGTACTGTCCCCAGTTATCCCTACCATGACCCAGTGCCCAGTAAACACTATCATCTAAGATTACCAAGACTGGAAAAATCTTGATATTCTACACACAAACTCTAAAATCTGTTTTAATAATAAAGTCATACAGGAAGATTATTATGCTGTATAACTTGGAAACTAGATTTCTAACTTAGAACTAACAGGTTAAAGTCTGCACCATGTTCAAGAACTTAATCAGCATTGGTTACAAGGTATAGAAACTTTAATTCCAATTTAATTTTCAAAGTATAGTACATTATTCTATACATTTCAATATAATACATTATTTGTTAGGAAAGCAATATAGCTTTTTTCTGTTTCTCCTTGTTCTTTTTATAATTACATACCGTTCCCTTAAGATTTTCTTTACTAATGTAAAGTATCAGGTAGAGAAACTGGAACAACATATTGAGACATGGTTTATATCCAGAGGGAGAAACTGAAATATTTTCTTGTCAAGCATAGTGGAAATTGTCCCTTATAACTTTTTTTGTTTACAATATCCATGCACTAAATAGCGTAATCATTTGCACAGTACCCTGGAGTTCAGAAGCTGGGGACTGAAGACATTTCCTTAGATTTGTGCAGATGGTGGCATTCCACAACAAAAGCAATGAAATTAATATTCATTAGAAATAAAGTAAGGAGAAATGTTTTAGGAGATAAGAGTCTAATACTGTAATATTTAATTTGATTAAATTTCATTAAGTTTAGTAAAATAAATTTTATTTCATTAGAATACAATTTTAGTAAAATATAATTTTAGTAAAGCATAATAAATATGTAATATAATTATATATTTATATAATAAATGATAAAAATGAGATATAATAAATTATATAGAGAAAATTATATATATTTTAAGATATAATAAATTATATAGAGATAAAAATTATAATATAATAAATAGAATAATAATATAATTCTTATTAATTATCAATTATCATTAATTATTATTAATAATAAATTATATATAGAGAAAAATTACACCTGCTTACTTTTTCATGCATTTAAGAGTTAGTTACAGACTATTGTAAAAATAACAAACAGATTTATATATAAAAGATAGATACAAATGGAATTACTACTAAATGTTTTTATTAGGAAAAATGCATACTGGAAGAAAATAGAAGTCAAATATTTCTTAAGGATGTTATATTAAACAATAAATGAGTGAATAAGAATTTCTCCATTTACTATTTCTGACCAAGAAACACAAAGAAAGCATATCTACTTTTATAGTTAAATATTATTTATTCATTGATCCATCCTGATTCCTTTCAAAAACAGTACATGTATGGAAACAATGAGGAAACAAAATGGGTAATATACACTGGCATTAGGGAGCACTATGCAATTTAAACATAATTATTCTTATTTCTTATTTTTATTTTTTAAAGAGAGAAAAGAATTATTAAAAAATGAGAAAAGATACAGAATATCACTGAACAATATAATCAAAATTCAACAACTGTTATGTTGCATAATGTTGTCTTCACATTAGTTGTTTATGTTATAAGATATGAGCATGCACAATTGGTTAAAAAAATTGTAAGAAAATAAAAGAAGGAAAATAAGCATTAACTTAAAACTTACTTTAATTTAATTTTATTTTGTTTTTTGTGCACAGTCTCACTGTGCAGCTCAAACTTATAGTGACCCTCCTATTTTCAGCCTCCCCAGTGCTGGGATTATAGGCAGGTGCCACCATGCCCGGACTGTTACTCACCCTTTAACAGACCAGCGAAAGTCAGCAGTACACTTCTCCATGCTATTCGGTACATGAACATAAATATATCTTTCCCCTCCTTCTTTCTTTTGTCCTTTTCCTTATCCCAGTTGTTCCTTTTCCTTGAACAGATCCTGTACCATTCACAGTATCTATTGTACCTTTCAGCTTTTGTTTACTCTATCAGGTTTCATACAAATGTCCACAAACTGAGGAGTGGATAAAAAAGATGTGACATTTTTACACAATGGATTATTACTCAGCTATAAAATAAACTTGAGGCATTTCTAAGTAAGCGGATGCACCTAGAGGCCATACTCATAAGTGAAATAAATTAGACTCACTTGTGCAAACATCATGTCATCTCACTAGTCTAGATACAACATTCTTTATGATTTTATGGTATTATTTTCCTGCTTTGCATCTAAACTGAAAATTCATATTTTATAGTCCAAATGTATATTATTAGGCAAACTAATATTTACTTTAAAATGCTAGATATATTGAGCATAGATTTAATATGCATCTAGAATTTAATTACATTTTTGTAGGGTTTATTTTTTTATTTTTTTGCAACCAGGGATTAAACTCATGCTTGCCAGGCAGGTGTTATGCCTCTGAGCCACATTTCCAACCCTGAATCACAACATATTTAACTCAGAAATTTTCCTTCATATAGCTTGTCTTTTTTTTACTTAAAGTAATTTAACCCTATTAAATTGAAAATTATAAATTGAAACATAAAAAGAGAAAAATCATAGTGATTTTATACTGTGAATGTTTAATAGCGACTATTCATTTTATATTGTAAAGTAGTAATCAAGAGATTTTTGAATTCATGAATTTTGTGAAATGTAAAATCATAAAATATTACATATTGTTGAATAGTAGAAATAACAAGAATTTGAAACACACTTCTTATCTATAGTTTTTCAAATATATGATTGTGCATTTAATTCTGTTTTTTCAATAATGTTACTATTAGATTGAGATTCTGAATTTATATTCAGGTTCTTAACTATTCCTGTAGTAGAGGAACATATTGCACTTTATGAAAATATGCTGCTATGAACTGTTATTTTTTTCTTACTAATCATGAGGCTTTTGTTTTCTCCATTTGAACTTTCCTTGAGCTTATTTATTACTCCACTGACTTTTCTATTTTCAGGCTGTCTGTTCTTTCAGACTGCTTTGCGCCATTAGCACAATGTACCTTTTATATTTTTTTCCACCTTTCAAGATCCACTTTAGGCTTAGACTTTGAAAGACAACAAATGTTTGCCATTAAAACAAATGTCTTAAAATTTGCGATGAAATACATTTTAATTTTTTAATTAATTGAAAGGGAGTGTACTATTGTTTTTATTTTTTTCTTTCTTTAAAATAAAAATAACTGATGTCAATAAATAAATAAATAAATATTAAAAAAAAGAAAGGGAGATGAACTATTTTCACAATAAATAATGACACTTTAAAGAACAATATCCTTATCATTTCTGCATGATAAAAATCAGAATAGGTAGACAAATGTTTAAAAAAAACCTGAAAAAGATTTAACGTCCCTTTGCTTAAAAAAGCTTATAGCATTTTTAATGCTATAGTTTAAGTTTTATTAGTGTTTGCTTTAAATAAAAAATTGAAATATTTATATACATTTCACAATTTAATATATTATTTATTCTGTCTGATAAAAAAGTAGCAAAATACGTAATATATAATTTGACCAACATTATTTCTTAAATGCAATATCACAGCAATTCTGAACATAAATTATTATGTTCTCCTATAAGATTGTTGTAATTTTTTATGTACTTGGTTATATTTACTACTGACTATATGTATGTATGCAAGTTAAACAGTTATATTATATCATCACCTAACTACACTTTTGTCAGAGATAAAATTAAGTAAGGTCTGTCTTTATTTATATATTTGTATATAGACAACATTTATAAATGATGGACTTTGTGGGAAACCTTCCTCCTCTAGGGACATTAAATAGCATGCTCCAGAGATCAGCTCCTTCTTTCACTGAGGCTGGGATCCTGGTGAACTCTACAAGAAGGCCCAGAGGCCAGTGGGAACACCAGCCACAGAGTATAGGCCCAGCCAGAGTGCACAGGACACACAGGTGTGACCAGTGGTAGGAAATTCTTAGAAACAACATTAACAGTATCAGCTAGCAAGTGGTAAGTTTGTTGAACCAGCACTGTCCTTGGGGATAAAGACACATGGAATAGAATTAGGATGGATGTCCCACTTTCTTTTTACTTTTCTCTTTTCACTCTTCTATTTCTTCCTGCTCTTTCTGTACATTTATTGTTTTTCATTCTATGTGGTTGGGTTTTCTATGTTGATTATTTTCTTTGTTTCTTTTCTTTTTTGTTCACAATTATATCTTTAACCTTTCTTTTAATTTTATTCTGCTTGTCTTCTTTCTTTCTAATATCATTTATCTCACTTGATTTTATGATTCTTTCATGTGAATAAATACAGTCTCTTCTCTGGTTCACCTCAGTAATCATAGGCTTTCTTTTCCAGTCATTCTCTTGTGTCACACAATTATTCAAAACTTAGATGACCATCTTAAACTCCCCCATGTTACCCCAACTGCATTTATCTTCATTAATATCTTCAACTTAGGGTGAAATCACTCCAATAAGTGATTAAAATCATGGCATACAGATTCCCCATGTAAGTTAGATTATAGTATGTAACTATAGAACTTGTTCCAGTGGCTATAGATGTCATGCTAATAGTTACTACAGTTTATCCCTAACCAAGATGTGCTTTCATTTATTGTTATTTATTGCTAATTATACTGCTTTAAAAAAGTTGTCATACCTGTTATAATCAGTATTTTCCTCTATATGGCAACCCTACAACTGTAGGGAATCTAACCACCACTGTAGTCAAGTATGAAAGGAATAAGCTGTAAGTCAAATAGATAAAAACATCATATTCTTAATATATTGGTATTAGGAAGGTTGTATCTAGGGATAGATTTAAAGTCCAGAAGCCTGCAAATGTAGACCTCTTGAGAAACAGACACTTCTTATGAAAGCCTTGACACCACAGATTACTCTATCTAACACAAGATATCTACAAGCAGAGATTGTAGATGAGTAGAATAACAAAATAGTAATTTGAAAATGGCAAGACAAATAAGTAAAATGCAACTTCCAGTGCCCAGTGCAATGACGATAATTCCAGAGGAGGGGTGGGAGGGACAGAAAAATTTGGAAGTCAACCGCTGGGACACTCTGAAATAATAGCATCAGAAGTAAGAAAAAAAAAATGGAAGAGCCCATAGGAAAATTAATTAATAAGATGTGCTTAGGTTCAGCCTCAGCCTCTAGGGAACAACCCAAGGCAAGAGGAATGCGGGAAATGAAGAAAAAGACTCAGAGATATGTAGTGGATTTAAGAAGTAAGAGGAGTGTGTCAGACAGGGTCAGGCCCTCAAGAAGACAAGATGGAAGAGAAGGTGACTTTGCAACTTGGAAGAGACAGACAATCCCATATGGGCCTCACCTCAAGACCAAGACAAAAAGAGGAAGCACAACTACATACTTCCCTAGGGATGGGCATTAGGGATTGATACCCTAAATAGTATCAATCACCTGGAAAGAGCCCAAATGAGTCACTAACCCAACCCCCAACAGGAAGAGACCCTGTTCAGTATTCCTGGCTGCTTGCTATGTGACTTGCTTTCCCATTTGATACTGGATTTAATCAATTTTAGCTGAGCAATGGTACTTGTAATCTCATTGGTTGACCATAATTTGGGCCCACCTCATGCCCAACAAAGCAAATTCCCATGTCTTCTCCACCACCTTAGATCCACCTCACCACATGGTTTTCCTCTATAAAAGTCCCTGCAAGAGACAACTTCCCTCGGGAACTACTCACTCAGCCCCCCCCCTCCCCCCGCCGCCTCCTGTCACTCTCTCGGGACAGGAGCTTTCTTTCTCAATAAATATATTCTGCTCATAAAAAAAAAAAAGTTTTTCTCCTCAACCCAAAGCAAAATCAGTAGCCTTTATTTACACATGAATGATTGAGTATGTAAGCTTTCTTTATGGAAAAAAAATAAACAGATGTGGCTTTTCCTTTATAAGCAAGTAGCAATCTAAATTTTTTTTTCTTTTCAAAGATTTATTGATAAACA
>NW_004524726.1:384594-402873 GCF_000260255.1 Octodon degus | reverse complement strand
GGCGGGGTGGGGGAGGCACTGAGGAGTGGTGGGGGACGGCCCGAGGGGCTGGGAGAGGGTCCGGCCCATGCTGCGCCTGGTCTGGGACTGGTCCCACCGGCGCAGAGCAATCTAAATTTTGATTGCTATGAGTACACAATATTTGCAAGTTGTAGGCGTGGAACTTAACCATTGTTCTTTCTGTTCTGACTATTTCTTCCCTACCAAAACTCTCAGGCCTCAAGGGTACTTTCTCATTGCCTCAAGATCTTGACCCTGCAATCTTTCTTGTTATTCTTGAATATTCTTGGTTTAGGCTTGTCCCCTTTTGCAGATTTATGAAGTAGGGGGCAAGGCGTCAATCTCTGAAAGATCCTTATGCACTTAATTATGTCATGACAAAACCTCGAATAATTAAATTTGTGCACTTTTCTTCATGTGAATCATAAGCCTAGGATTCCCTGGAGGGCTTATGGAAACACATCTATGTGAGTTTGCTTTGCAGATTCTCCAAGCTTGACCTGACTTTGTCGTGCAGTGGATGGCTCTCCACAAAGTTACAAATAGAAATGACTTGCTCCTCACTACTCCTTCCAAGTTAGCAAGAGGAGTCTGGTACTCTTCAATGTAATAAAAGAGAGAATGCCTCCTAAATCTTTGACAGTTTTCAAATAAACAGAGCTCTCAAGGGATTCTAGAATAGGAATAAGGGGTAGAGTACATGGGGCTCACTATTCTAGGACAAGCAAACCCGGGGATCAAGGATGAATGAAATACACAGCCTTGAAAGCTAATGGGCAATTAATCATATCAGGATCAGCAAGTACAGGGAATACCCATTGTACTGTTCTGAGTTTTTTCTCTTGAAGCTAGGAGGAAGTATGTAAGTTCACTAACCCCAAGGAGAAATATCTGATAAAGGTAACATCACCTGAAGACAACCTGAAATTAAAGAAATGTTATGATAAAAGTAGATTATTTTTAAATCTTATCTTATAAGCTTATCTCTCTTTAGTAGACAACATTAACTGTCATGAATAAAAATCAGGTTTCAACATTTATGTGTATTTAAGAGGTATAAATAAAGTCAGATAATTCTTTATGCACCTGATTCAAGAGCTGTAAAATTTTGCACTCACTAAATTTGCACTTTGTTTTTGAAACCTCTCTAGGTGGTCTTATGTTGCAGTCAAACCACCCTTGTTGCATTTAGAAATGTATCAGAATAACTTGGAGACCTAGAAAAATACAGATTACTAGCCATGTAAGGGCTGATTCAGGAGGCATAAGATGAGCACAGAAAATGTACAGTTTTAATGAGTTTAACACTTTAAAAAGATTCTGGGTGATACTGATAGTGCAGGTTTAGTGCCTACTTTTCATCAACTTAGCTTCATTTGATGAATGCATGTATTCACATACTGTAGGGTTCTCTGCATCACATACTACAGCTATAATTATTATGTCCATATATTTTCATACTTTGGTTAATTATGAAGCACAATAGACATATATAAAATAAATCAGTAGCATTTGTGGTAGGTGGCAGTTCAACTAAGTCATAATGTGTGGGAAAGATCAGGGAAAAATCTAGTGTAACCTCTTCGTTCTATACTTTCCTAAACTATATCTTGTATTTCTACTCACCTTACATATATAAAATGAATTATTCCCCATGTTGCTTTGAATATTATTATTATTGTTATTTTATTTTTTTATTTTTTTATTTTTTTCCGGAACCAGGGATTGAACTCAGGCCCTTGCGCTTGCCAGGCATGCACTTATTATACTGAGCCATCTCCCCGGTCCCTTTTATTTATTTTATTTTTAATTTATTTTTTTTTCCTGTGGAACTGAGGATTGAACTCAAGCCTTTGAGCTTGCCAGGCAAATGCTTACTTTACTGAGTTATCTCCCCAGACCCCTGCTTTGAATATTCTGGGAAAACTGATGTCAATGGATGCATAACTTGGTTGTCTAAAGGCTCATTGCTCCAAGAGTTCTACAAATATCACAGATGTTCTACAACTATCTTGAAATATTGAGGACAGCATATGTGATAAAGATAGAGAAGAGGCGCTCTGCATGGATGAAGCATCATTTGTGTTCAATATGTAAAATTGAACCAATAAAAGCAGCTGTCTAAAAACTGGTAGATAGGGGCCAGGGAGATGGCTCAGTAGGATAACCGCTTGACTGACAAATGCAAGGATCTGAGTTCAATCCCTGCTTCCGCAAAATAAATAAATAAATAAATAAATAATAAATAAATAATAAATAAATAAAAACTGGTAGATAAGAGAGAGGCCATGCTACATAGTCTATAGATAAATATCTAAGAGAAGTCTAATCAGACCCCTTTCCTTTAATATTATAAGAAGGATTAACATATTTTAAATTGTGTCATGTCCTCTGTGATGTACAACGGATGATACAGTTGTGGAAGAACAGCCTGGAGATGCCAGGTGTGGTGTGTTAGTGAAACTCTTTGTTGACCTTAAAAGAAACAAAATTCATGCTTTATCTGCCTAGACACTTGCACTGATAATATTTGAACTGTAGTGAATTCAACTGATGATGAAAAAGTCTTTCAAAAATACTTTCACAGAAAAAGTAGTTGTCCAAATCACACTTCTTGTATATTATATAAATGTATATTGTATAAAAATATTACCATGTGACAATTTATCAAATCTTGTCACAAGAATATATAAACTACTTTAATTATCCTACAGGTCAATGAGATGAGAACTCAAAGAATAGTCTTTCAAAGAATTTACCCAATTTCACACAAGAGGGAAGTAAGTTAAGTACAATATTTGATAAGACACTGTTAGAGTTAGTGATAAATTTGACATTCCTCCACTGTTTGCCTTATCACAGAGTTGCCATTACTCTGTCATCAGTTACTTTGAAGAGCAACCTTGCCCCACCTACAAAAATACTGCTCTGCCATACTTTCTTCTATAATCTTTCAGTGTTCTTTCATAAACTTTTAACCAAATATTTACCAAGTTCCCTTGTGTAGATGTATAATATATTGATTCTATTTGAATCAATATACTATAGTGTTATGATTTTGGAATAAAGCTTAACAATAGTCATCGACATTCCTTCAGTTGAGCACATTTCTCAGTACATTAGGAGCACACGCCATGACAAACTGTATTATGGGTTGTGCTTTCAAAAAGTCTTAGAAATGTAAATTATACTAGTCTAGGTCATAGTAATGTTCATTTTAAGCAGTACCAAACATCTATGTTGAACTACAAGGTAATTTAATATATACACACTCCTTTTTTGTTCAATGCACTTGGAAACAGTTATTGATCTTGACGTTTAAACTTCTCTTATTCATGTTAGGAAGAATTACTACTGATCTTCTCTATAAAGATTAGGTATTTGTTGTACCAGTTGTAGTCATATATTTATTTGTTTATTTTATATCATCGTAACTTTAATAATGCTAGTATTAAGAATAACTTCCAGTTTCAGAGAAATTTTGTGCTCCATATTTGTGTAGTAATATACAAATATGCAAATATATTTTGTATTTGCTTATTATATAGATATAAGTTCTATATACTAATTTAATAGCTATTTATATAAATTTTGTTTATTCATTGTTAACATATTAAACATTGGATATTTATTCCTTTAGTGAAGTGCCTATGGCTGTTTTCTCCTTCTAGATAACATAGCTTAATTGTATACTCTTGCTGGCCTTTTTCATTTTCCATTTCATTGAATTTCCTAGCTAATTAACTCACTGTTCCTATGTTTGACCTTGAATTTCTCTTTTACTGACATCTGATCAATTAAATCATAGTCAAAATTCAGATAGATCTTCTTTCCCTTGTTCACCTTAGCAGCATCACCTATTTCCAGTGTGATAGATTATGTTTTCAAAAGATACCACCAATTACTCCTAACCCAAATGTTCAATACAAAGTTGTTATTTTCTTATCATGAAAAAAGACCTGAATTCTCTCTCTTTTAATCTTTAAAAGTTGTCACTACTCTAAAAAATAACATGGTGTAGAAGATAGACCGGGTATCTCGCAGGGCAGGGAAAAAGAGGCTTTAAGTTTTTACTTTGTTCCTTTGAAACATTCACTCTGAAGACAATAATCATGTCAATGTCCAGCCACCAAAGCTACATGATTTTAACCTTACTGGCTCTACCATGTCTTCTAGTAATTGCTGCCTCAGCATGAGAAATAGGAGGGCCCACTAGTGCACCCACTGCTGGGCACCACAAACTATGCACCTCAAACCCTGCTCATGTTTTGATACAAAAGATATTTGAAAATCATTAAAAGGCTTCATTATAATCATTAAGTTTGAATCTATGGATTTTGCTACAGTTACATGTATATTCACATAACCTGAAATCCTATTCTTTCTGAAAAATTTCTCATAATTTATTTATCTTACTTATCCACTCAGGTTTAGAGCCAAACAAAGGTATTTGAAAAATAAAAATAATCATAATAAATACTCAGTTGAGTCATAGAAGGATTAAGAAATTTAGATGGTCTGAAGAGAAATCACAGTATGGAAGGATTTAGAAAGCAATCTTTATCGTAAAACAATTATGTTAATAGGGGATTAGGCATTCTGATAATAAAATATGGGAATTGTATAGAGTAGCACAGATTATATATAACCATATATAGTTGGAAGTTATGATATTTATTGATTGATTGATTGATTTTTGGTGGAACCGGAGATTGAACTCAGGCCCTTGTGCTTGCCAGGCAAGTGTTTATTCTACTGAGCTATCTCCCTGGCACCGAAGTTATGATATTTAATTTAAGAATAGTATTGTAGAAAACAAGAAAAGAGGGAAGGAGGAGGAGGGGAAAAAGAAAAGTGAAAGTGAATCTATGGATTTTGCTACAGTTACATGTATATTCACATAACCTGAAATCCTATTCTTTCTGAAAAATTTCTCATAATTTATTTATGTTACTTATCCACTCAGGTTTAGAGCCAAACAAAGGTATTTGAAAAATAAAAATAATACAACTAAGTATATCATGGATATCATAATCTGTTGAATTCTCTTTTGTAAATAACTAAATATTCCAGAGTAAATGAGTAGTACATTAGCAATTCTGAAACTACTGGAAATGAAGAAGCAGTGTTGTTAACTTTGAACAATTCTTTTATATAATATAATATAATGAAATAGCCAGTATAATAAAATGAAAATGATGTATCAAACACCATACTTAAGTCTATTAGAGTTACTATTCAGAAAACTACTCTATAAAATTTCTGTGGAATTTCAATTGTGTTTAAATTTTAAAATAAATACTTAATTCAGTTTTTATTAATTTTATTGAGAAATAAATAGCAATGAGACAGTTTCAAAACAGGTTAGTAGGACAGTTACAATAATTAACACATTTTATATTGTTGTCTTCCCAGTAGTTATTCAGAGTATAAGATGCAGACATGATATCATGTCTAAACACTATTAGCGTAAATCTTTATTTTCATTGAACTAAGAGAATGCAGTTGTATATCTATCCTATTTTGTATACACAGATATATAGATAGATAGATATAGATATACATATACACATATATTTTTTTCACTACAAAATGGTCCTTCATTTATATCCCCCTTTTTAGTTTAGTATTGTCAGACATGGGTGTTCCATTGCCATTCAAATATTGTAGGTATGTGAATTCAGCAAAATAATCCAATATAGTCCAATAGTTCATAATAATAGTGGGTTATTTGTAGAACTGGCAGTGTAACAAGTTGTTGACTTGAGCCCTCCACAGCACAGCATATTAATATGGCTTAACTTTTATTTATTTATTTATTTATTTATGTGTGTGTGTGTGTGTGTGTGTATGTATGTGTGTATGTATGTAACTGGGAATTGAACTCAGGCCTTTGAGCTTACCAGGCAAGCACTTATTCTACTGAGCTCTCTGGCCAGCCCCAGCTTTACTTTTTCTACCTCATGTTTATGCTTTTCTGCTGGATGTTTAAGACCAAGATAAAGCAAGACCTATATAACAAAAAAAAATGTAACTTTTGTATCTGACAAAGTCAGTCAAATCCCCTCAGGATTTATCCTGAAACTCTGTACCACAATTTGCACATCCTTCATCACCGTCAGCCATGTGGATGAGTCACAACCATTGCTTGACCAATTTGCTTTCTGTGAAAGCCTGAGAGAATGTTTCCTCTCTAAGTGTCTCTCCTTAGGCATACTCTAAGCTATCATTGATAGCTTTCCTCTGTGGCCCCATAATCTCCTTCAGCAGAAAATTTGGGACATCACTGAGTTACAGGATGTTACAGTACAGGTTCTCTTATGTTCTGAGTCCTCACTGATCTTGAAGGGTTACAACTTAAGTTTTCAGACCAAAAAGCTAGAGAAAAAGAAGGACTACAAGAATAGCCAATATTTTCCCCCTTATCCCTTAATTCAGTTGTATTATGAACTTTTTTGTAGTGGAATTGGTGACGTATGCAGTGGTTAGCACCAAAATAAGATGTAATAAAAGAAGGTTTCTAAGTTATTAGAATACTGTTGAAGCTGTCCAAGTGTGTAAGGCAGATGTATCATTGCAGGGCATTATAAATGGAAATGAAGAAGAGAACAGCGGTGCCAGAATTACCAGTTAATATTCTCATACTGTGGATACTTCTGTGCTTAACCAATGTTGATCCTTAACTTTGAAACTTATATAACAGGATGAAAGTTTTCTCTGAAGCTAAATTTTCATAAGGAATGTTAAAAGACATTGATATTTAAATGTTAGAACCAGAAAATCATATGGGCTTAAAGCAGAAAATTTCACATAACCTTACGTGAACAACACAATGTCTCCATACTCAGGATTCCATTTTTAAAGTGGAAATAATATCCATCATTAATGCTTAATTTTCCAATAGTGTGTGATATTATTTCACTTTGTGATTTAACATCAAAATAAAAATAATTTTCATATATATATGTATCTATACACACATAGGAAGATAGATAGATAGATAGATAGATAGATAGATAGATAGATAGATAGGAAGGGGCAAAAGCATTAAAGCAGGCAGAGATTGAAGAGAACATAATCAGTTGACATTTGTTATATACATGCACGAACACCCCCATGATAAATTTAAGTTTATGGACTGCAACCATGCAATCCATAATAATAAATTTAGAGTAAAGAAAATCAAATGTTAACTAATAATAAAAACACTTAACGACACTATATGTTTCTAAAAGTTGGGCTTACTGTTTAGTGTACTTTCTTCCAGAATAGACACATAAGGAGTGATTATTGTACAGGTTGTTTTGATTTCTTCTTTTAGTCACTTCTGTAATTCTGGCAATGTCACCTGCTATCACAGTAGTATCCTATCAGGTACAAAATATTTCTTTTCAGAAAAAATGAAATAAATATTAAACAACTAAATAATTACCTAAATAGTTTGTAAACTTAATGAAAAGTATTTTGAAAGAAAGACAACCAGTAATAACCAATGATCCTCCTCACATTTAGTTTTAATAGATATGAGACAAATTCTATGACCTTTCTGAGGACTTGATCTGTGTCTATATCACTAGAACTCAGAAATGTATCTTACTAAAATAAAGAGCACATGTATTTTGCATTGATTCCACATGTCCAAATTTCCCACCTTGTGATATTATGAGGGCTATATGTTTACCTGAACATGCCAGTTTTTGCCAAATAGGAGAACAATTAAAAAATTTTAGAAATGGAATTTTTGTTTGGTGGGAGATATCTGGGTCCTGATTTCCTCTGCATCAATCCTATACACGGAGGACTAAGGAAAAGCTTATAGGTTGCTAATGCCCTGAATATAATCAAGTGCTTCTGGGAAATAGCTGAAGTAACATTCAAAGACTTTATTCTTGCAATGTAAGCAAATGGTTCCAGGGTAGATACGTTTCTAAATATCTGTAAAGTTCTTTTAAAGTTATAGGAAACATATCTCATTTAATAACAAATTTTGAGACATATGGTAAATGAAAACTGTATGGAGTGTTATCTCCCAACAGGGTTAATAAAACAGTTTTTAGATAATTTAATATACACTTACTGAGTTCTTATTAGTGTGATGCACATTCTATTTCAAATATGTATTTTATTTATCTGCATTACTACCTTTAAGATAGTATTTTCATCTGGATTTCAGCTAAGTTTAACAGAGATTTTGGTAATTCTTCAAATTGATATATAAACAAATGGCATATACAAAATTAAGACAGGTTTTTGACATCAAGATCTATTTTGTTAAAATTAATGATGTATTACTTTTAAAGTTAATACCAATTTATTGTGTATCTTCTGAAATGCTATAGTGAAAATGAGGTCTGAGGAAAAGTATGATAGTACTAAATGAGCAGAAATTTCAGAGAAGCACACTTTTTTATTTTAGGGAAGGGTCTACAGGGTGTCCAGGGTCTCACTACTAGATTGGACTTGTACTGATCCACCTGTTTACAGCCTCACAAGAGCTAGGATTACAGGTGCGTCCCACCAGGCCCAGTCTCAAAGTACTCATTTTTTAAGACATCATACTTATATGGGAAGACTAATATTAAAACTCTGATGGTATTTTTTTATTTTAAAGAGAAAAAAACTAAAACAAAATTTCCAAACAAGATAATAAGAGAGTAACAGTGGTTAACACATTGTATATTGTTTTCTGTAAACTAGTTACTCAGTAAAATATCACATCTAATTGTCCAAAAAATATTAACACAAATCTTTCTTTTCAATAAACTCAGAAAAATTAATAACATAACCACTATATATACATATATATGTATATATATATATCTTATGCTTTTCCCCTCCTTTCTCCATTCCCTATTCATTTCTCTATTCTTTTGAAGTCTATCTTACAGTAAGTACTGTACATTTTGAAGTTTACTGTTTCAGGCTCTCACACATGTGCATATGCTTTATTTCATTTACAAATATAGTCTTGAAGGGGCTGAGGAGATGGCTCAGTGGAATAAGTGCTTCCCTGGCAAGTGCAAAGGCCTGAGTTCAATCCACGTTCTAAAAAAAAGAAAAAAATATATAGATAGATAGATATAGATATAGATATATATAGTCTTGGGTTGAATGTATTTTCCTACATGTCTGTAAAGCTCTTTTTAAGTTATAGGAAACATACCCCATTTAATAATAAATTTTTAATCATGGTGAATGAAAAATGCATGGAGTGTTATCTCCCAACAGAGTTAATAAAACAGTATTTAGATACCTTTATATACACTTTATATAAAGTCTCCCATTTACCCTTCTTTATGGCTGATGTAGTATTCCACTGGATAAAAAGAAAAAAAAAACATATCTTTTTTTCATTGCTCTGTTGATGGGCATTTGTCTGGTTTGTTTCCAAAATCAAACTATTACCAACTGTGCTACTATAAACATATATACACGTTTATCTTTGTGGTACTATGTGTTTAATTCTTCTAGGAAGATGCTTAGAAGGTGAATAGATGAGTCAAATGGGACCTATGATCCTAGAATTTTGAGGAATGTCCACGTGATTTCTATATTGATTGTCTCAGTTTCCAGTCCCACCAACTACAGAGAAGGATTTCTTTTCCACACAGCCCCTCCAGGATTTGCTATTGGTTAATTTCTTTTCTTTCTTTCTTTTTCTTTTTCTTTTTTTTTTTGCTAGCTCAGCCCACCCTAAGGGTGGGGCTGGCACAGCATGCGGTGCCAGGGATCTAACCAAGATCCTCTGTGCCTACCTAAGCTTGCCTAAGCAGGCACTTTAGACCGCTGAACTATCTCACTGGCCTGGTTAATGTCTTGATAATAGAAGTTATTTCCATGATGAGATGGAATTTCAGTATTGTTTTAATTTGCATATCTTAAATGATCAGTGATGTTGAACATTATTTTCATATATTTATTTGCTACTTGTATTTCTTCAAATTAGACATTTTCATTCATCTCAGATGCCCAAATTTGGATTTGGTCTATAAATTTAGGAGTTTTATTTTATTTATGTTTTTGGGTTCTTTCTATCTAGTAATGATTTGCTGCATTTTTTTCCAGTTTCACATTGAGGATTTTGCACCTAAATTCATTAGCGAAATTGGCTGGTAGTTCTCTTTCTTCATTAGTCCTTCTGTAGTTTTGCTATCAGGTTATTTCTTGCTTCTAGGAATGAGTTTGGGAGTATTGCTTCAATTTCAATTTCTCTGAAGACTAAGAATTAGTGGTAGCTCTTCTATAAATTTCTTCTATAATTCATCAGTGAATCCTTCAGTTTTTGAGCTTTCCATTCTTGAAAGGTTTTTAATTATATCTTTGGGTTCATTATTTGATATTAGTTTATTTAGTGTTTTTATATTGTCTTGATTCAGCTTTGGTAATTCAGATGTACCTAGGAATCTGCCCATTTCCTCTTCATTTTTTATCTTATTAGAATACAAGTTTTCAAAATAGGCACATGATTATCTTCTGAATTTCTTCAAAATTTGTTGTGATTTTACACTTTTCATTCTTAATATATGGATTGAAGTTGTTGCTGCATTCTTGATAAGTTTGGATAAGGATTTGTTGATTTTATTTACTCTTAAAGAAAAAGCTCTTTTTTTTTTTTTTTTTTTTTTTTTTTTAGAACCAGGGACTGATCTCAGACCCTTTCCTTTGCCAGGGAAGTGCTTACTCTACTGAGCTAACTCCCCAGCCCAGAAACAGCTCTTTAATTAAATGATTTTTGTACTTTCTAGTTTCCAGTCTATTAATTTCTGTTCTAATCTTTATATTAATATCCTCCCTCATATGAGCTTTTGGCTTAACATGTTCTTCTTTTTCTAGAAATTTGACATTTACCATTAAATTGTTTATTCAAACTTGCTGTGTTTTCTTAATATGAATGAATATTCACTACTATAGAGCAACGTGATTAAGGCTAAGTGGTCCAGTCACAAGTAACAAGCCTCTGGCCAACTGCAGCAAGAAAGAAAGACCATTTTCCTCCTGTGATGCCCTGTGAGGATGATCAAGATGGTGCCAGGAGTGATGCTAGCTTGAAGTTTCCTCACATGCTGACCAAAGAGTTTCTTGCTGTGGCTCAACAGTTTTCTAGACACAGCTTCAGAAGGGTAGTATCTAGGATTTTTCAAATGCATAACCACCTGAGTATCACCATTCTTGTCACCATCAACATTTTTTATAGTAGCAAGAACTTTTCTTTTTATTCTCAACCTTTGATTTAACAGCTGTGTAATTTCGCTTGCACAAAGCCTTTCTGGTATACATAACAGATCAGGAGTATCTACCAATTCCTTTAATCAGGACAGATTCTCAGCTGCAGTGGGCTGCCTTTTCTTCGACTTTTATGCCTACAACTTACCCTTTTTACCAATGCCACTGACAACAGCCTTCTTGGCTTTGGGTTTATTTTCTTTAGTATCTGGCTTCTTTTTCACCTGCCATATTGCAAGATGGGAAAAATGATCCTTTGTTATTTTAAGAAAACTTTCTTTTCCTGATCACTAACTGCAAGCAAGTCTTCTATACCTGAGATGCTGTCCTTTCATTGGCTTAATCTTCTGCTGATTATTTTAGAGGAATTATTTTATTATCAATATCTGCTTGAATTTCTCTTATAGAATCCTCTTCTTTCCTATGATTAACATTCGCAGCTTTTATAATTTTCTTGAGCTCAGTTTTTGGTCTGTTTCTACTCTAGAGTCATGAAGCATGGCTTTCATTATTAATGTTATCTCTGCAGTTATCTGAGAAACTATGTCAGATTTCTTATTTTCTAGAACCTCATTCAATAGTTTGTTGTTACCATTTCCGAGAGTCTAGGTGGGGGGATGGCACACTGTCCTACCTGGGTTTGCCTTTGGTGAACAGGATGTCTGGAATTGCTTCTAGCAATTATCATTAAGTATCCTCATTTTCTTTCCTTTTTAAATTTAATTTCTCAGCTTGATCTTGTAAATTGCCTTGTGGTGTGTTGCTTTATTGCTAATATTAGGAAGCTTAGGAAATGCCTGCTTCTCCAAGGTATCATCTTTGTGTAACTTGTTTGGGGATTTTGAATCAGTTTCAATATTGTTCCTCTTCAATTTCTTGGGAAAGAAAAGTTGTTGCCTGTTTGTTCCAGCCTCTGGTTATTTGGCAATGAGGCACAGCACTTTCTGTTATCCTTATTCAAATTCAGTTTTGGAATAGAAAGAAGAAAAACTATTAGGAACAAATATATCACTTTCCCTACGTTAGTGCCATCAGCAATGGCAATAGTATTAAACTAAACCTAGAAAATGAAACACTGAGCTAAACATTAATTTGCCTCTTTAACCATACAAATTAAATTTTAGAATGTATTATAAAAATCTAAAGCAAACTTTAGAAAATTATTTACACTACACAAGACCTTAATATGTAAGTTTTGGCACCACAAATTCAAATTTATTAGGGAGAACAGAGAAGTAGAAGGAAAGGAAGAGATTAGAAATAAGGCTGGAAAACAAAAGGGCACACTATAAATTTGGGAAACTGCTCAGAAGACTGGAGGAAAAGAGAGAAAGAAGAAAAGAGGTTCTCCACATAGTTCAGTGGACTAAAGTGCCTGTTTAGGCAGGCACAGGGACTAGAGTTCAATTCTCGGTTGTGCCGGCCCTGTTGCCCTGGCTTTCCGAGATGGCTACTGAAACTGGACATGGTGGTACCTATAATCCCAGTGCTTGAGATGCTGAAAACAAGAGAATCACTACAAGTCTGATATGTGTAGTCAGACCCTATAGACTCTACTAAATATAAAAATGAAAAAAAAATTAAAAAGAAGACGAGATCAAAAGAAGAATTCAATAGAACCACAGTCATAGAGTGGCTAAAAGTCAGATTCACATTCATGTAAAAACAAGATCAAACAATGAAAAGAAAACAAACACAAAAGTCCCAAAACATAACCACTACCACCACGAGGGGAGAAAAAGAGAGAGACAGAGAGAGAGACAGAGACAGAGAGAGAGGGAGAGAGAGAGAGAGAGAGAGAGAGAGAGAGAGAGAGAGAGAGAGAGATCACTTATATGTATGACAACTGAATTTGGATTCATAATAGAGTAGTTTTTTATAATTTGTTATTTCTAAATAATTTGTATTTTGACTAACAACTTTAAAACTAAGAGGGTGACTTCAGGACATTAGCTACTATTTTGCCACCAGTAATTTTCGTCAATGTACAAACACAGTAAGTGCCATTATTCAAATAGCATAAGGCATGTGCCTATGGTACTTTTCAAATGTAACTATGTCAACTCTGTTGTATTACCTGTTATCTGGAATTTTTTGGCCATGACCGTCCTTTCTTTTTCTTCATGCACAGTAATAGAATTAAGGGTGGTGTTGAATATAATTCTTCCCACCTTCATTTCATTATGATGGTTGTCAGGCAGTTTTCATCAAAGACTTTTTAAAAAAAATTTTTTTTCTGTATTTTAGGGAAGGGTCTAGAGGGTGTTCAGGGTCTCACTATCAGATTGGCCTTGTAGTGATCCTCCAGTTTACAGCCTCCCAAGTGCTTGGATTACAGGTGTGCACCACCACACCCAGTCTCAATTGCCTCAGCATGCCCCCAAGGTGGGGCTGGCATAGCAGTCCAGGGGATGGAATCCCCGGGGCCCTGTGCCTGCTTGCAGATGCTTTAATCCACTAAACTGTTTGGATGGCCCTCTTCAGAGACTTGAATCACTATTTTTATAAAATAGTTCCAATTACTGCCAAAGTGATCAATTGGGATAACAAGTACACAATGTGTTGTGGGCCATCAATATAAACAGAAAATACATTTCTGTTCTGTAATATTGTATTGCACAGTTTATCTTAAATTATTTTAAATATTTTTTTATTCCTAAACAAATCAATTCTGTATTTTCCCTAAAATACAGAAAAAATTCTATCCTTTAGATTTTAATTGGAACTCAGAATAAAGCACAAAACAAAGTTCTTTCTTCATCTATCAAACTCACTATTTCACAATCAAAGGCAGACACTCAAAGGTATGAATTGCACAGTGTTAACTGACACTTAGGTGCATTGATGGCTCAGATCCCTCAGTCTCATTCTTAGCAACACACTAGGTGTGAAATATTACAACACAATTCACAACCTGTCATGTCTTATGGCTTAATTAGGGATGTTTATGATCTTGTTATTTATACTGTATGAGAAACAAATGACTTAAAAAAGAGACAAGGGACCATTATGTGTAGAACAGCATCATCATCACCACATTATCTGAGAGCTCAAACTGTGTCTTAATTCAGGTTCAAACAGTTACAAGAAATAATGAAAATAAGTATCATACCAGGAAAAGATCTATTAAGCAGCGGATATGTACATTTTCAATGCCCTTATTTTGCAGTGAATATTTGGAGAATATTTACACAGTGAGAAAGAATTTGGAGGGGGAAAGGGAGGGAGGGAGGGAGAGAGAGAGAGAGAGGGAGAGTCAGAGAGATGGAAACAGAGAGACAGAGAGAGATAGAGACTGAGGAAATTGAAATAATTTGCACCCACATCAGAAGAATTGGGGCTCTCACTATAGGTGCAATTTTTTTTTTATTATGTGATGATAAACTAACTTGACAGCCCCATGTTTAATATTGTATAGATGAGAGTATCAGGATCATGTAATTTATTAATTATTATTTACTATTTAGCTCAGAACTTTAATGTTAATGTTAAATTGATAATGTTACCCCCCATCTTCATAATTACCTTTTTTCTACTAGCTTTGCTCTTTCTTTTCAGGGACCATGAGGTTCATCATTAGGTTTATTTATCTAAACATATTTGACTTTTGTAATGTGGGAATTCATGCCTATAACATTTTTTCTTAGAATTGCTTTCATTTCATGATTGTAACTTTTTCCATATGTTTCCAGTACATTGTATTGGAATTATTGTACAATCATTAAATCATTAAATCATTTTTTAATTTCCTCTCTGACCCATTGATTATTCAAGAGGGTATAATTTAATTTCCGCTTTTTCATGTATTTAGTAGAGGGCCTGGGGTTCTCACTATGTAGATAGGACTTGCAGTGATCCTCCTGTTTTCAGCTTCTCCAGCTCTGGGATTACAGGTGCACATCACCATGCCCAGTCTCAGTCTCCTTAGTGAGACCTGGGGACAGGGCTGGCAAGGCTTGTGGTGCCAGGAATTGAATCTTGGCACTTGTGCTCTGCCTAAGCAGGCACTTTAGTCCCCTGGGTTATTTGCCAGTCTTTAATTTCCATCTTTTTGCATAGTTTATGTGGTACCTTCTTCCACTGAGTTCTAGTCTCATTTCACTATAACCTAATAATATGCTTGGGACACATACAGTTGTTTTGCCTTTACTTATCTATGCTCTGTGGGCATTTATGGTGCATTTTTGAGAAAGTCTCATCTGCTGCTGAGCAGCCTTTGTGTCCATTGTTATTTGGTAGAACACCATAATTATCCATTAATTCTTTTTGTTCAACGTTTTGGCTCAGTTAAGATATTTCTTCATTGATTTTTTACTTCATTAATCAGTCCCTTTGTTACAATGGGGTATTGAGCTCACTTATTGCAATTATAATTGTTTTCAAGTGATTTTTCTTTTCTATTTGTGATTTTTTTGTGTATGAAGTTGAGTGTGCTGATATTTAGTGCATATATTTTTATAATTTTTAACTCATTCTGTTTAACTTCTCCCTCAGCCAAAAGTAGTGACCTTACTCTTCTTTTCTGAAAACTTTCTCTTCTGATCAGCCGTGGTTTAAAATTTACTGTGTCTGAAGGTAGCATAGTAAGGTTAACTTCACTCAGAGATTTTTAATACTATACTGCTTTCTACTCATAGATTTTTAATTTGTGAGCATCTATTACCATTAAATGTATTTCTTTTATAATAAATATGGTATTGTTTTCTGTCTTGATCCTTTCTTCTTGTTTGTATCTTTTGATGCTGGGATTGACACCATCCATGCATTTATAATTTTATTTTATGTTACGTTATGTTATGTTTGTTATGTTATGTTATGTTATGTTATGTTATGTTATGTTATGTTGTTATGTTATGTTATGTTATGTTATGTTATGTTATGTTGTTATGTTATGTTATGTTATTGAACTCAGGCCTTTGAGCTTGTCAGGGAAGCACTTATTCCAATGAGGGTTTTCCCCAGCCCTAGACCATTCATTTTAAAAGTTATTAAGCAGAGGTATTGATTTATTTCTGTCATTGCACTATTTTTCTTGCTAATTTCTTCATTTTTATCATTGTGCCTAACTTCTATCTCTACCATCAGTTTTTAATCTTTTTGACAAATTAGCATTGTTGACTTGTCTCTTTCTTGAATGTCCTTAAAAATACTTTGTAAAGTAGGTTTGGTGGTTATGAATATTTTTATGGAGACTCTTTGTCATGGAAATAACTTGTTTTTCCATCTACTGTAAAAACATTTTTGCTTACCTTCTCTTCTAAGGTTAATGTTTTGGGAAGCAGCACTTACTGGGGCTTCTCACAAAACAGGGCTGGGGCAGTGTCTCCTCCACAGAGAAGATCCTCACACAAATCAATGTGACCTTAGTCGAAGAAAATCCAGTGTGCAGTTTGGAGAAAATAAGAATCAGTATAATACAGAAAAATCCCTTTGGATCCACTTTATACCCTCTCTTGTTGTTTGTAAGGTCTTTGAATAATCGGTCTTTGAAGGCATTATTGTCTTCTAGATCTGGGATTCTGTCCTTATAGTATTTGTTTCTACAGACCCACTTTCAATATGATATTGAATCTCTTAGCATTCAAATTGAAACCTTTCTCTGGCTCCTAATTCTTTGCAAACTGGTGTAGCTTCATTCTTCAAGAACTTTCTCTTTTTTTAAGCTCATGTAGCTTTTTATTATTATATGATGAAAGCTTCTGTTCCTTTTTGGTTATTTCTTCCATTGTTCAGTTCCTCTAATGCTGCTGAGTACTTCTTTGATCTGTTTTTTAACCTCCTCTTCCATCTTTGCAATTAATTCATGTACAGAGCTCATGCCCTTTTGCTGTTCAGTATCCTTCCATCAGTTCAACAGGAGTTGGAAGCTTCAGGAGGCATTCTGTTGCTTTTTGTTCTCATCTGTCAATTGTTTCTGTTTATGTTTCTTTTGCTTTCTGCAAAACTTTGTGGATACTTATAACCTTAAGACTTGTTACTAACTCATACAGAAATCTCTTTAGGGATGCTCAACAATGTACTTTTGGCTGGCTTGACTATAATCCTTTGCCAAGCAACAAGACCCAAGCACCTTGGTTAACCTTTGAGAAGTAAAAATGTACGGTAGTTACCAAGCAACCAAGTACACTAAGTATGTGTTCTGATATGGATAGTGCTACTAAGGTAACTTGAGTTTTGGCTTACAAAGAAATGGCAACAAGTATGTAACCCTGTTACCATGTAGCTGATCAGCTTCAGTCATGTGGCCAAAGACAATAGAATATTAGCGTACTATAAAAACTTTGTACTACATTTATTTTAGATAAAATGTTGGCAAGTTTATGTAAATATTTAGATAACCCAAGTATTGTATTATAGCTAATGAACACTAAGTATAACAATTTTATCTTCTTTAGTGGAAGAAAACAGTTCCATAATAATTTTACAGAGTTAGGAATCAAAAGATTCACAAAGCTTTAAAGATAGTCTTAAATGTACAGGGTTAGTGATTGGGTGAAAATAAGATTTTAACTTTGAAACCTTAAACTATATGATATAAGAAGTGAAAGAAGAGTTATGAAAGTTCTTGCTGAGTGGAAGAATACCTGTGGAATTAGATAAAAGACAGAAAGAAGGAGATGGTAAAAGAAGAAATGGAAATCAAAAGAAATTCTATAGAAAGTAAAAATAAGAGATAAATACATATAAGAAAAAAATTAAAAGGGAGCTGAGGCAACAATGGAAGAAAGAAATGATTGCAAGGAAGGCAGGGGACACAAAAGGCAACCCAAATCCCAGGAAAGAAGTGAAGAAGAAAGAAAGGAAGGAGGGGCTGGTGAGATAGTTCAGTGAACTAAAGCACCTGCTTAGTCAAGCTTAGGCAAGCTCTTGGACTGCAGATCTATCCTCAGCACCACATGCCATGCCAGCTCCACCTCCAGGGCAAGCTGAGCAGGCCACAGAGTACAGGCATCATGGCACTCATCTGTAATCCCAGCACTGGGGAGCTAAAAACAGGAGGATCACCATGAGTCTAAGCTGTGTAGTAAGACCCTGTAACAACCAGATACAGAGAGA
>NW_004524726.1:381651-384463 GCF_000260255.1 Octodon degus | reverse complement strand
ATGGTCACATTTAAAACAACAAAAACAAATTTTAAAAAGTATCCAAATGAACAAAAGCAATAACAAGAACAACAACTAAAAGCAGAAACAAACAAATAATTTCTCTGTGATTTTAAACTTGTGATTATCTTTCAGGGTACAGTTTAATGCAGTGTCCAATTTGAGACACTTTGCTGAACTCAGTGGTAGTCAAAGAAAGCAGCCAGAGCCCAAGGCTGTGCTGGATGTAAGCACAAGCAGTAGGGCCTAAGATGGGATATAGGTGTCAATACTGTGGGTTTAGTTTTCATGGAGATTCAAACTCAACTTGGCCTTTGACTATAGGTCTAAGACCTGTGCTTAAAACTACTCTGTGTGTCTCTTGCTAGCCTGACTGCAGCTCCTGACCATGGGTGTTTCTTATGTTCAAGCCCCACTGGACCTTGAGTAACTATAAAGTTGGAAGCACGAAAGAAAGCCAACCAGTGGCTGATTCTAACTGCAGGCTCAGTTGACCTTCCCTGATATTGTTGCCGAGCACTCACTTCAGGAGAGAAGGCAGCCACCGTGAGCCTTACTGAGCTACTGTCTCCTATGAAGTCTACTAGTTCATTTATTATTTTTTTGAAAAAAAGAGAAGTAGCAAAGTAAATTAAGACTTTGAGAAAATGAATGGACACTGGTCATGTAGAACTATGCATCATCTCTCTGTTCAATTCTGACAGGACATGTGGGCTCAGAGAAGCTTAGCAGGTAAACTATTATAATTCTAGTCCCTGACAAAGAATCTATCAGGATCTCTTAATAAAAGACTATGAAAGAACAAACTGCAGCAGCTACTGAAATCTGCTCTCTACATTGCGCATACCTACTCCATATTTTAATGAGTTGGATATAATCTGTCTGAAAGTAAAATGCCAAACTCGTAGCTGTAATCAGTGTCTTAACTCTTTCAAAGATAAACTACAGAACACAAATTAATGACAACAAAAATGATGAGACAAAAATTTTGTGAAGCGCAATAAATAATACTGAAGAAATACAATTTTAAAATTCACAGCATTTATCATTATTTCTAATTAATCAGGTATAAAATAGTAAAAAAATCACAGTAAAATAAGGAAATAGCTAAATTATAAATGCATTTGTTAAGAATAATTAACATTATTTAAGCACATTTTAAAATGTGAGGCAAAGAAAAGATTAACAAGATACTTAACTACGAACCAAAAGTAAAAGGTTTGATATGTGCAGGTAAGGTGGTTTCTGTGTAGTGTGAGGCTGAGCCCCATGTTTTAGCCATTCTGAAACTTCAGGACTATGAATGATCAATTGATATTTAATTTCTATTGTATGTTTATCATCTTGCTTTTTACCATTTTTCACATGCCATTACTCACTTTCTCGTTCTTCTGTACTTAGGGATTTGTATATGGCTGCCTCTTAGAGTTGTGTTATCAATTACATGTTTGTACTCCGCAATGATTGCATTCACAATGAAGAGCTGGCACGTGAGCATTCCATGACGCATCTTCATTTGTTTTACATGCTCTTCATTTTCCCTCCTGTCCTCCCCCTTTTCTTGTATGTATTTGAAGTATATTATTTTCTATCTTTAGAGAAAAACATCAAAAATAGAGTAGCTTTCCCCCCATATGAGTGTGGTTCTTAATGTGTAAATAAAACAACAGTAAACACTTATGTTTCAGAAATGTTAAGCCACTTTTGACAGTAATTTTACTATGAAAATCTACTACTCAGACAGAAATTAGAGAATGTAAGTATTTTCAATATTTCTTATAATTAAATGACTGCTGTTGAAAATTGTTTTATTTTTCATAGATATACAGTAATAGATAAATATTTAATGTTTCACATCAATTAAGACTTGTAGATAATTTCATTTTAAGTATAATAATACTTATCCCATTTACAGAATGATTTGCAAATGATAGATCAATAAATATTGCATACACTGGGTTCAGTAAAATCATTTAAATCTATAAAAAGATCAGATGTGTTCAAACATAAACCTTCTATTTCTACATGTAATATTTACTAAAATTTAGCTAACTTTATTATATATGCGTGGAAAGCAGATATGCATATTTATGGGTTTATGCTGATTAAAAAGTGAGTACCCACTAGTCTGCAAGTGTGTAAGAGCTAAAATCACTAACATCACAAATAAATGTTTCTCGTTCAATATCATTCGCATTTCATTTCATACCTGAAGAATTTAATTGATGAGCTTTATTCCTGATTAGGGAAGGTCAAATATAATTAACTTTTGGAGTTCAATATGGTTTAAAGTCACATTGCTCTAAAGATGTTTGTGAAAGTACAAAAGGAATAATTCTGCATTTTTTTATTCAATCTCCATTTAATTTCTTTGAAGTGTTGGAAGAATATTTTCATATCTTTTTAATCAAAGTAGTGAAATACTGAAAATTCCATAAAGTATTCAAATAAACTGATATTTCTTTAAAATTGTTTATTTTGGAGGTAAAATGCATTTTTTTAAAAGAGGGGAAAGCAATAAAAACGATACAGATTTCACAACAATTTCATAGAAAATTAACAATGTTTATATTGCATAGTTTTAATCTTAAAAGAAAACATTATCAGATATAGGCACATATATTATCAGATATAGGAATGTAAAATTGATCAAACAGTATAAGCCCTCAGTCAGGCATGATGGGACACACCTGGAATCCCAGTGCTTGGGAGGCTAAGGCCAGAGTTGGATACAGTCTGGGCTAAAAACTGAGTTTAAAGCCAGACTGAGGTGCACAGTGAGATCCTATCTCAAAGTAATTAAAGAGTATAT
>NW_004524726.1:364234-373026 GCF_000260255.1 Octodon degus | reverse complement strand
TGCAATTGATATTTTAAGGTCTTCTATATCTCTTTTACTCTGCTTCATGCGATCTATTTCTTTTCTGTATTGCTCATTCAAGGAATCCATCATTTTTTAAATTTCCTGTATTTTTTTATCAGTGTCTTCTTTAGAAGCAGTTATTAATTCTTTTATTGCAGAGTTTTTAGCAGATTGGGTTTCCTCTTTATGTTTCTGTATTTGATTCTTTAGTTCAGGTGCTGTGGGTTTAGAAATTTCTTTTTTCTTTTCAGACAATAATTCTTCTTTGAGTTCCTTTAAACCTTTCTGTAGATGCTTATTTACTTCTGATGCTATTAATTCATGTATTTCAGCTAAGCTTGTTTCCACTGCATTTGTTCTGGTTGGGCATTGTGTTTCCTCCATGTTTCTGCCTTTGATTCTTAAATTCATCTGCTATAAATTCAGAGTTTTCGTTTTGTTTAATTCCAGAAATTGATTCTGCTCTGAGTTCCTCTAGATCTTTCTGCTCTTGTTTATTTACTTCCAAAGCTATTTTTTTTTATTTATTTCAGCTGAGCCAGTGTCCTCTGCACTTATTATTGGTGGGCTTGAGACCTGAGATTGCATTTTGCTCCTTGTCTTTATCATTTCATTTAACACTGATTTGTGGCCTTTGGTGTAGAGCTTTGGTGCAATTATGTTATCACTTAATGAAATTCAGGTACTGATATACCAAGTTTTGTTCATGCAGTTGTGCCTGGCTTGGGTTAGGCTACTGTGCTCAGCTGCTTACTGTTATTGCCCTTGGAGGTGGGCTTGCTGTACACCTCTGGTAAGATGATCTGTTCCTGGAGTAGCTGTGTGGATTTGACCCTAGTCTCTCACTGTGGGGACTTTAGCTGCAGGGTTTTACCTCAAGCCTGTATGCAAAGTCTGGGCTGGGTCTGGAGGGGTATGAGAAGTGGGATGGAAGAGCCTAGAAGCTCTCCCACACACTCACCAGTGTTGTGTTTTGGTGGGTCTGCAGGACTCCCAAGAGTGCAGCAGCTGTTCTTACTCAGATGGCAAGCTGCACTGGGTCTGGTCGGGCGGGGGTGGTCTGGAGTGGTCTGGAAAACCCAGGGAATTGACTCTGTCATGTGGCGGGCCTGGGCCTGGAGCAGAGGGCTGGCGCAGGGCAGAGCAGAACCTCTCCCACACACTTGCAGGGCCTGGGGTCGGTCAGATATGGAGGGCCCAAGGCGCGGCAGAAGTTCTCACCAAGATTTTTTGAAGAAGAAATAAACTGAAAAAATAAAAACAATTTAAATGGGTTAGTTCTAGTGGCTGTTATTCAACTATTTGTTTGATGAAATTTTAGTCCATTTTTAAGTCCAAGAATGTGATTTACTGCTACCATAATAGTGAATAGAGTAGATATTCTTACTACTTGGCTAAAATCTTTCTTTTGTTTTGATCCTACTAAGTAGTACTGCTTACAAAAATTTCTTATTTCTCTTTTATTTCTCATATATTTTCCATATTTGGAAAACCTGTATTTTCCAAAATCAGTACATTGATTTTTTTCTTCTTTGCGGAACTGGGGATTGAACTCAGGCCCTTGCACTTGCCAGGGAAGTGCTTATTCCACTGAGCCATCTCCCCGGCCCCTCAAAATCAGTACATTGAAAACACTAACTGAGGACTGTGGTTCCTACTCTCAGTGGTGGAACTCCTTTTCATCCTTTTGAGGTCTCATAGACACATTTTGTATTTCCATAAATTTAACTCTATTTGCATGTATTTCTAACTCTAATGGGAAAAATTTTTCAAATAAACAAATAATAGAATCGTGAATATGTTTGCCAAAAACTAATTAATATGAGTTAGTCTTATTGAGGTAAAATCTTAAATAAATTATCTAGGCAATTTATACAAAAATTAACTATTCTTCCTTTGTGGAGTTGAGCAATATTTAAAATATTAAAATACAGTTTATGAAAGAATATTTAGGAATATTCATTTTATACTGTTGAAGTATGTAATAATTTTTCACCTCTTCAAATCATTGTGCTGGGAACTTTTATTATGTGGTAAGCATGAAATCCAAGTATATTTGTAACAGGTGGCAAATTTTTTATCAGCAATTTATTCTTAAACTTCAATAATATTTAAGAAACACAGTACCAATGATTTCAGTATTTTAAATATAAGTACATGTATATTTACTTTAAACTTAAAAAATTTAATTATAACTGACTCTAGGGGTAAAAAGAGAAGTTATTTAATCTTTGACTTATCTATAGATATTAGTAAAATAATTCAAGGGTTAAACCTCTAAATAATAACACATAAGGCATGCCTCTTAACAGCTCATTTTCATGTTAGATCAATGACTAAATAACACCATAATATGTCTTGATTATTATCTGTTTCAATTTTTATTTAGATTGTATTTATGTGGCTGCCTAGTAAAACTAAATAATTTGATGGGTGCAACATCACAATATTCTTTTTGTAAAAATCATACTTTTTTCCTTAAATTCTTTCATTCACTGAGATGGTGATCTAAATTTTTATGACTTAGTCTATTGGAATGCAGCACTATGGGTTCAAGTTAAATTATTAGTTTATCAAAAACATGTAATTTTGCTTACTTCAAGAGTCTAATAAAGTTTCAGTTTAGTACTCTTAACATTGACTTTCATTCCATAATCTCACTTTTCCCACTTAGTAGTGGAAAGTTTTGTGCCCTCATAGTATGTGCTCTTGCAAGTCACTCCTTCCTAGTAGGAGATGACAGTGAATCATCCTTCCAACACATACTATTAAGTATAAATCTCCTAACTTTACATGAAGGAAGAATATTCTACCTATCAGTATGAAACAACTATGATTATTTAACAAGCAGTATTGTACATTTCACAGCTTAATTTGATAAGCATCACGTAGCACAATTTTTAAAAATTTCCTATTCAGACACCAATTGAAACAACAAACACTGCGATTTTTAGCACAGTATGAAGAGAAATAATTATGCAACTCCAATTAAGAACAATTACAGTTGTGCTTCTTCTTCTTTGCACGCCAGGCAAAAACTCTACTCAAAGTGTCTAATAAGCATAGGAATTTCATTAATGTTAAGTTTGGCCTTCATGTCTATTATCATCTCCTGTGGTGTTCTGTGAATTGCTAAAGCCTCTGGGAAATTATCTATTAGAGATGTATAATATCTAATGTTCCATGTATAAGAACTTTAAAATATTAAATCATACTTTAGCAGAATAACGTTTTTTGCTATCTATACTTTTCGTAAAACATTTTAACAAGTTTTGGATTGATGAATTAAAAAAAACAAATCAAGAAATCCTTTACCTGAAATATGTAATTGTAAAATCATTATTATAATTATTTGAAACACTACATATTGCATTTCTATTGATAATTTTATGTGGAGACAGTAAATTTTGATTCACATTTTAATTTTCTTTTCTCAGTGATATATATGAAAAAAGTTGAACTTTGAAAATTTAAAAAAAAATACCTTTGTAAATTTAATAATAATGTTTGAATTAGTGAAGTAAATATTATGTGCCTTAATTTTACTTTCTTCATAAAAATACATTATACTCCATAAAAGTATTTATTTATATTTCTTTAAAGATGACAATATACAAAATTTATAAAATTCATTTATATTTTGAGGCAACTTAAAAAATCAGAACAGGTTTGTTTAGACCAACACACACATTTTTTATTTGAATACCTTTTTTCTTTATAAAAATAGTTTGAAGGTTAGTATATAAATAGTATATTCAAGTGCATAAAAATTTTTAGCTCAAATCAAGTAAATATCTACAGACCTAGGCAATGACTTCTGTTTAGTTGGTGTATCACTGGCATGTTACTCTAGAAGCACACATACACACATAGTGGAATCACACTGTCAAGTCATCTTACATCCATTGAGAAAATCAAATTCAGCAAGCAGTAACAATGCTCTTTACCTCCTATCATTTGTGAGCTCAGATCTCATTTCAAATAGAAGAAAAGAAGTTCATTGAATTGAACACTTCACTCGGTGAAATTATGCAAACAGTGGGGAATGGTAAACACAATATCTTACATGTAATATCATTTTTCACCATTCGAAACATGAAAGCAACTAACAGAAATACAAACATTTTTAATGGTCAAATTTGTGTCCTGATGCTTCACAAATATTATACACAAGGATCAATAAGTACAAGAAAAGTTGCTCATTAAAAAATTGAAGTTATACCACATTGAAGTAGAGCTTCAAAACCACTAGAAGTTCATAATTAAAATATAAAATATTAAAAACAATTAGTAATTTTGACTTCATATTTTATATATAGATATGTAATGGTAGAGCCACTTTTGAAATTTAGCTGACTTACTTGAAAGGATACGCATTTATTTTCTGCAGAAGATATATGAAAACTTGTTCATGATCAAAAAGATGCCTTCAAGAATACTTTATATAATTCAACCTACTCCTCCCACAATAAAATCCTACTAGTTGCTTAGTGCGCCAAACAGGATACAGAGTCCGCGAGACTGGGATGGAGATTGTGCTAGGGACTGGAGAGGCCCACTTTTGGATGTGCCTGGCTGGGTCGATAAAGATTGGCCTATGCGTGGATTTCTGTCTCTCTCACTCTTCCTTCCTGACACTTTTCCTGTTTCTGAGCATTCACGAACTTTGTGAAGCTCTTTCATTATGATGCTCCTGCATTAGTATCTTCCCATTATTTACGGACTTGCTCTAAAACTGTGAAGTAAACTAAATCTCACTCAATTTAAGTCAGAGTTATAGGATATTGTGTTCTGAAATTAGAAAAGCTGACTAATACACCTGGAAACAATACAAATGTCTACCCACAGAGTGGATAACAAATTGCTGTCTATAATTTCAATGCACTTACACTCAGCAATAATTAACACAACATATAGACTCTCAGGAACACCGTTTTCAGAAAAAGACACAAACATCAAAAATCTATAGGAAACTATCTAACTCAAATGAGTTTCAAGTATACAAAGAAGATAATTTATGTGGATAAAAATATGACCCATAATGGTTCAGAGAAGAGCAGCTTAAAATAGCTATGTAAAATTTCTAAAGTGTCACAATTTACCTATACATTTAGATTTCATATATATATATATATATATATATATATATATATATATCAGCATTTTATTAGATTACATTGTTTTATTAATATGTGTTTTCAGCGTATTATGATTGAATTCACTGTCAAGAGTTGGTATGTACACAGTACATCTTGGCTTTTTTCCATTTACTTCCTTTCTTTTTTTACCTCTCCTATTATTTTGTTTCCTTAACTTTTGCAAAAGATCTATATAACTTTTTCCTATTAATTATCTTTATTTTAATCTCATTTATACTTTGATTTTTCATATAAGAGCAACATAGGATATGTAAGCCTGTGAATCTGTAATATTTCATTTAGTTTTACGGTCTTCATGAGCATCCATTTTCCTACAGATGACTAAATTTTATCTTTCTCCTTGCCACAGTAGTCCACCATTGTGAATAAATGCCACATTTTCGTTAGTCATTCTTCTTTGATAGGCATGTAGACTACCTGCAAGATGGAGCTATTATTAATTTTGCTGTTATAAATATGCATCACTGTAATGTGATGTCTTGGGCTCTTTGGAGAAGATATCTAGAACTGTAATAGCTGAGTCAAATGGAATTTTTAGTCCTGGTTTTTTGAGGAATGCCCATACTGATTGTACAAGTCACTGTAAGACATCTTTCCATCAAAAACTTAGGAATATTTCTTTTTTCTCCATATTCGTTTCAGACTATATTTTTATTTGATTTCTTGTAATTCCTCTAGTGGTCAGAGAGCTTAAACATTTTTCTTATGTTTGGTGGTCATTTGTACTACTTCTGAGAAGTGTTTATTCATTTAACTTGCTCAGTTTCTGACTGGTCCTTTTCTGGTGTGCTGTTCTAAGTTATTAGTGCTTTATCGACTATGAATATTAGTCCTCAATAAAAAATAATTTACAAAAACGTTTCTGCCTTTCTAACTTGTGTCTTTGAATGTTTATTGTTTACTTTGCTTTGTAGAAGCTTTTTGAATTGATGTGACCAAACTGTAATTTTAAAAAACTATATTACTCATATAATTTTATATCAATATTCAAAAAATACATAAGACATGGCATTTATCTTCCAAAGTGGTTTTGTATACTATATAGTGTTAGAAGTAAAAAGAATGATGTCATAGCTTACTTCTGAGACATCAAACTTACCTGCCTTTGTTTTCATGGGTGGCAGCTAATGACTGAGACTCCTGTCAGATTCCAGTGCCTTATTAGTTACGGTACAAGAGGCAGGATTTGTTGGTACATGTTACATGTGTACTGCTGGTTTGAGTCAAAGGAAACTAAACTCAGTAAGCTTAATTTCATAAATAGATAGTTAATCAATCAGCTTAAAATTTCTCCTACAAAGAATTTTTTTTATTCTTATTAGTAAATATTTAACCTCAAGTTTGAAAGGAAATAAGGGAAAAGGACATATTTAGGTGTATATGCAGAATAGTATGGCTAATTATACTGTTGATTTCTGCTGGTCTCTTGAATGGAGACAGATCAATGAAAATTAATGTTTACATTTTTCTTCTTTTTTAATTTCTATTAATTTTTTTATTGTTTTGTTTTGTCTCTTCTTTAAGCAAATCTTATACCTTTATATTTGGTAACTGGAACAACTAATTTGAAGATAACTTCATGAAATATAGCAACCATTGTTGAATTCTTATTCTTTTGTTTTGTGAAATTTTGTATTATTTCTAATGCTGTTTTTCTCTATTACTATTTTGTATTCTTTACAAAATAATAAAAAAGGAAAACAGTTTAGCAGTTTTCCAAAGATGTTCATTATACAAAAACTCTGGACAAATCTAATATTAGCCTTTCAAAAAGACTCATGTGTATAGGGAAGTCTCTGCACCCACCTTCCAATTTCTATGTGAATCTAAAACAGCTCTTTAGAAAGGTATATTTTAATCTTTAAGAGATAGTTCAGGGAAAGCAGTAGATGTCATGTAGAATATGAAGTTTAGTCTGACGAATTCATACAAAAGATTTATTGTACAACATGGACACCATTACCACTGCCACTTTGCTTGTACTTGAACACTGTTGAAAACACAAATGCTCTTTCTACAAATAAAATGAGGCTGTGTATATAGCTCAGGTTTAGAGTACTTTCCTAGATTGTATGAAGCCTTGGCTTCTACCCTAAATAGCACAAAAATAGAAAGGAAAGCAAAGTAAAAATATCTATCACAATATGATGAAATGAGAGTATTAATTAGTTTAATTTTCTCCTACAATATGTGTGTATCAAAACCATGTACATGCTACATTATGTATATATAGTTTTGATAATTTAAAGATGAAAAAATAAATAATATTTTTAAAAGGTCATTACACTGAGATTTTTATACTTACTTTTGAGGAAGATTTATTGTGCTGAAAATATTCCAGAGAAACAGAACAAGAAAAAGGTATACAAGAGAAGGATTATATATTAATTCTATTTCTACTTAATCGACTTCTCGTCTCCTCAGTAGTAACAACATAACAGATTAAGTATATCACCCTATTTAGGAAAATAAAAACAGGGGAGAGGCAGGGAAGACAGCTCAGTAGAATAAGTGCTTGCCTGGCAAGGGCAGGATCCTGAATTCAATCCCCAGTTCCACACACACACACACACACACACACACACACACAAATAAAAAATAAAAAAAAAATAAAAAACAGAGAAGACTTAATAAGCACAATCCATACCTGCATTACTCAGAAGGGCTCTCAATTTTGGGATAGGCAGAGAAAATAACAAGGCAGACGTCATTCCATTCCTGGTCTACCAAGTACAAGGCAAAACTATAACATCAGAACAACTTGGTAATTACATAAAAATGGACACAGAGCAGCTGAACAAAGTAGGAAGCCTAAATAATTTCCTGTATCCATTACAAACTGATTTTTCACCAAACTGTCTAATAACAGGTATAGAAGAAGAAACACTCCTTTCAATGAATTATCATTAAAAAATTGGGCATCCCACTATGGAAAACTGACACTAAATTCTTATCTTCCTGTAGTTATAAAAGTCAATTCAAGGGCTGGTAAGACAGCTCAGTGGACTAAGCACCTGCTTTGGGAAGCACAGGGACCAGGGCTCGATCCCCAGTCCCATATGCCACGTCAACCGGCCCTGGGGCACGCTGAGGTGGGGGCAGATTCCAGGCATGGTTGTAGTGCTGAGGAGGCTGAAAATGGAGGATCACTATGAATTAGAGTTGCTCAGTGAATCCTTGTACCAAATACATAAATGGGAAACAAGTAAATTCAAAACAGATTAAAGATCAAAAGATAAGATCTGAAACTATTAGAAAATGGGCAAGTACTTCAGTATTGTAGAGTAGAAAAACTATTTTTGGACACTGTACCCAAAACATAGGAAAGAAAATTGAAATAGATACATGGAATTAAATCAAATCAAAAGACTTGGATACATTAAAAGAGTAAAGGGATAAACTAAAGACACATAAATATAAATATATAAATATTGTATAGTATGCATGTAACTAGCATTGATATTCAGATTTGGGGATAGGGTATCAGGAATGGAACTCAGGGCCTGTGATTACCAGGAAGGTTCTCCGTCACTGAACTATATCCCTGGCTTGATATTCCGAATACCTAAGTAACTCCAAAAACTCAAAAGCATAAAATAATTTAAGACATGGACAATCTTCTGGCCCTGT
>NW_004524726.1:335540-363589 GCF_000260255.1 Octodon degus | reverse complement strand
AAAAAAAAGCTTTTGTAAATGGAGAGGGGAAGAAAGATTGGAGGGGAATGGAAAACAAAGAATCAAGATTTATACATCAAATCAAATTTATGTATAGGTATAAATTTCCTATTATTAATGTAATCATTATGTGCATCAAAAGTCAATAACATAGACATATATATGTATATATTCAATTAAAAACAGAGAAGACAAGTATTGGTGAAGATGTGGATAACAGGAAAACATTGGCTTTGTTTTTTTTTAATGTAAATTAATACAGCTATATGGTAAACAAAATGGAAGTTGCTGAAAAAAATAAAAATGCACAAAGAGCATGATTTAGCAATTTCACCAATGGATACACATTTGAAAGGAACAAAACCAATATGCCAAGTCATAAACCTTGTATGCCCATGTTCCTTGCAGCTCTATTCACAATAGCCAAGAAAAAGGAACAACTGAAGGGCCCAGCAATCGATGAGTGGATACAGCAAAGGCGGTGCCCAGACACAGTGGAGGACTAGTCAGCCAGAGAACAGGCTGGAAGACTGTTGCTTTCAAAAAGGAAAGTTGAATGGGAGACCATGATGTTAACTAAACTAGCACAGAACTAGCACTTCGATCCCTTACTAGTATGTAGACTTTAACATATTGACCACACAGAAATTGAGAATAGGACAGTGTTTTCCAGAAGATTAGGAGTATTGGAAAGGATGGGAAAAGCTTGGTCAATGCACACTAAGTTAGAGAAGAAGAAGAATTAGGGAATAATTTCCGGGTTGTTGGCACAGCAAGGCGACCATAGATAGCAATAATGCACTAGATTTTCCTGAATGCCATACTAAAAAATTTTCAGATTCTGCCATAAGCCAAGTGATAAATATTTGCAGAAAATTATATATTTGGCCTGATTTAAACCCTATACAATGCGCACATGCAATAAAATATTAAATATCACCTCCACTAATTATCATATAAATAAATTGAAAATCAGGCATATAGGCCAAAGAACATGTAAAGTAGGTAAGATAATGGTACTCAGTCAAATTTCGTCCATACTTATTTTGAAATGTAGACATCCAAAATAGGCTTTTCTAATTTGGAACCCCTTTTTGTGTGTACTTTGCCTGAAAGTAAAAGCATTTGATGGATATGAAAGAAATTCACATGCTTTGTAGCTATCCATTTTGATCTGAAGCAGGTACAGCTTTATACTGTCAATATTATTGTGGATGATTTTATCTAAATATGTGCTTTCTAGATATATCTTTCAGCTCTGTGTTCTAAGCCCTGGATTTGGGTGAGAACACTTATCTTTTGTTGGCATCACCTGCAGTATTTTGAGGTTTGCTTGGAAAATCTAAAAGTAGGAAAATCTTTATTGGCGCTCTCCTTGAGCCTTCGGCTAGCACACAGCACTTAGTATGTGTCAAAATATATTGCACTGGGGAAAGGCTTATTGAGCTTAATGATAAATGAAAAGATAACCAACCAACCAAGCAAACAGACAGGAAAACAAACAAACAAACACCATCTTGTCTACTTAGCGGTAAGAGGAAGGACACTTTGTCATGAACAACTATCTTGTAGCTTCACTGAGAATAAAGGCTGTGCTTTTGACTTTCCTAAAACTCAGAGAGCATTCAGTCCTCCAGGGTGACAGTAGCAATGACTTCTGTAAAGGACACAATAGTCTCACTTTGGAATATGCCTCAGGCATTCACTGCTTACTGAGCTGTGAAAAGATGCCCTTGGACAGGAAAGCTCTGTGGAGACAATGCCACTTCACATTTAAAAACCTTTCAATTTCACACTATTGTCCCGAGGACAAACTAGACCTTATCTCAGGATATAATCCATGCTTACCTTGTGCCATTTCTTCTCCTTCCCATTTTGCTGCAGATATATGGAATATCGTACAATCTAAAGGAATGTACTTCCCAAATCTCAAGATTTTAGTATGGGCAGTGGTGCCATTCTATATTGTGCAATAACTGCTGTCCACATTTTCTCACAACTTGCCAGGTCTTTCAGAAAAGTCTTTTTATTTCTTTTCTGTGTTTGTAGCATCATTGCATGGTGCACAGTAGCAGTAAATTGTATTAATTCAATTAATAAATTTATGCTCAGATGAATAAAAAGGAAGATTTTAAACTATTCTGAGGTTTGCCCTTCCTTCTAAAAGAGTTATGGTTGCTATACAGATTAGAACATGAATGCTGAGATCTCAGGATGCAAATCTACATCCTTGGTTACAACTGACCCTCCTTACTAATAGCTGCTATGAAAAGACTACTGTATGCACAAGACAACGAATGCTGAGTGAAAACTCCTTTTCTTTGTTATTAATAAAAAGTGGAAAGAAATATCAAATTTAGAAACTGATCAATTTAAAATGTAAAACTTGAATAATTTAATTAAATTTAATAATTACCAGTGATGTAAATAAATATTTTTGCTCCTCAATAGCAAGATGCTAGAAGAATGTTAATAACACTTGTTTCTTAACAAATTCGGACACATACACAATTATTTTAAATCAAGTGCCCCAAAGTTAAAGTGTTGTGCCAGCACCCGCATAAGTCAGTAGAAAACTTCTCCCTCACCTTCCCTGTGGAGCATAACAAGATGCCCCTAGGGTCAGTTGCTTTTTTCTGTATTTTAAGGAAACATTTGATTAAGACAGTACTATCATACTGTAGTGGTGGTGAACTTTTTTAAGGCCTATTGCCCAAACTACAGCCCAAAAAACCCGCTTATTTATTGCAAAGAGACAACACTGCCCTTGAGGACAAACTAGATTTATCTCAAGGTCTAACCCATGCTTACCTCATGTGCCGTTTCTTCTCCTTTCTGGATACCTGCCCCTAGGTGGACCGTTGCCTAAAGCTCAGCTGCTGGGGTGGTGCTGAGGCCTTGGCTCGTGGATGGACAGAGAGGGCTCTTCATGTCAGCAGCAGCATGGGGGCCACAGTTTCCACTGCCCTAGAGAAACAATCATGTAGGTAGCGTGGATATGTCTGGTTCACAGGAGAGAAATAATAATATAGTGTAAAAACAATCAAGCTATAAAAACCTTATAATTGGTAAAAATAATTTTGTTAAATTAATGTTAAATAGAATTTAAAGAATTAGAAATTAGAATTCAAAGAATTAGAGTTAGAAATTAATTGGGTCCAAATACCAGGTCTGTACACTTTTTAAAATTTAATACAGTGATTCAGTATCCAATCTTCATATTCCTGATCTTCTAAAAAGAAAAGTGGTAAATGCCTCAGAATATAGCAGATGACTGGTAATGAGTCAATTAAAGCTGATAGCTATGTTTTTGAAACTATGTGTTGCAGCATAATAAATAGCAGTAAGATTTTCAAATAGTCCATTTACTAAAAATTATAATAATAAGACGGTGAAATGATTTGTTCCCTGGCTGAGCGGCATAAATATCACTGAGAGGTAGAAATATTAAGGAATAAGATTCACGGACTGAGAAATTCAGAGAAGAGGGCCTGTAATCTCATTAGTATACCCTTGCTCTCATTCTACTATGTGTTAAAACTTGAGAACCACTGGTTTAATAGATTGTGCAACTTAAATACTTATTTCACACTGATTAAATGAATATTGTGAAAACTACACAGAAGCAAGGGATTTCATTATAGTTATATATAGACCATTTTTGTAGTTGCTTAAATTGTACATTACATAAAGTGGCATTGTATATAATTTATAAAGTTTCATGGGTATGAAAAAGTCAATTATGACAATATGTATATTAACTTAGAGGTCTAGTGGAAATTTGATTATTCATTTAGTAAATGATACCTGTTGGTGTCTAAGGGGGGTCCCTAAAGACGAAATGGGCAACTCAACCCTCTCCACCAGAGGGCAGTTTGTAGGTTTGCTAACTTCCCCCACAAGATGAGCCCATAAGAGGCATGAAGAATTTTATCAGTAAGCCAGGATCATGCACTCAGAGCCGAGTGTAGGCTTCTGGGAGAAAGGTGGAGTCAGGCGTTGGAAGTCTTTGTATGATCTTGGATATGACCATCACTGCTGTTTGCTAGGCCATACGTCTGTGGACTAGACTTGAATGCAAGCTACTGACATGAGTTTGCTACTTAGAAATATGCTTCCCCAGCACTGGGATTACAGGCATGCACCAGCAGCCTGGACTCGGTGGCCAGCTCAGCATGCCCAGTGTCAGGGCAGCATGTGGTGCTATTATACACCGGATCAAACCCCAGTCCCTGAACTTGCCAAACAGGCGTTTATTCCCCTCAACTATATTGCTGGCCCAGAAGGATGTTGAAGTTATTTTCTTTGCGGAACCGGGGATTGAACTCAGGTCCTTGCTCTTGTCAGGGAAGCGCTTATTCCACTGAGCCATATCCTCGGCCCCTGAAGTTATTTTCTTTCAGGACTTAAAATACTTTACTTCAAGCTCTTCTTAATTTGATGGTTTGTGTTGAGAAATGTTCCGTGACTCTGATGAGCTTTCCATTGTAGGTTATGAGATTTTTCTCTTAGCAGCTTTTAATAATATATTCTTTTGCTGAATTTTGAGATGTTGATTATTATGTGTGTATGTGTAGATTTATTGTGATTATGGCTGTGTAAAGTTCAGTATGTTTTGATCATCTGTATGTCAAGTTCTTTTCTCATGTTTGAAAAATTTTCTGCTAGTACTTCAGCAAATAGTCTTTTTATGTCATGTATGGAGTTTCCCATTCCTTCATTGACACCTATTATTTTTCCTTTCATCATCTTAGAGTTTCTAAATTGTTATTTCCTGATTTCTTATTATTTTTGAAACATCTTTCTTTTCACATTTATTAGCTGCATCATCTTCAAGGTCTGAAATTCAATTTTCAGTTTCATTCAAGTGTTTTTTTTTTTCAGCTTTTGATGGAGTTTTTAATTTCTTCGATGTCTGTTTGAATCTGTTTCATTCATTCTTTCCTGTATTATTTTTTCCATCACTTTTCTATTCCCCTATTTTTTAATCTATGTCTTCTTTATCTGTGTAAAGCAATTCTTTCACAATTGTTGTCATTTCTTTTTGGGCCAGATAGGTTATATCTGATCTTATTTCTTCTATAACCTGATGGACTTCTTTCTTTACTTCAGTTGCTACCATTTCAGAGATTTCAAGTGTATAATTTCCAAGTTCTTGTATGTCTTTGTCTCCTGGATTTCTAATGCTTGGACTAGAGGATTGAAATTGACTCTTACTCCTGAACTTTGCCATTTTTGAAGCTCACAGTAATCACCCAGAGTCCCTCAGGCTGGAGACTTCCAAAATTATTAAATAGCTCCAGGAAAGCTCCACACCTATGCACACTGTCCCCACAGATCACATCTCTCCTGTGTTCCAAAGGTCACTCAGTGTCTTCCTACATTCTTAAATGTTTAGACTTTCACCAGCAGAAACTCCATAGCCATGTGCAGGGGGATATGGAAGATTAGAGGTCACCAGAATCCCACACGCTGCCTAGAGTCAGCCAAATTTCTTAAATGGTGCAAGGAACGTTATGTGTCTGTATGTTTGGTCCACAGATCACAGGTTTCCTGTGTCCTGCCCACTTGAGCTTTTATATGCTATCATATCATCAGTCTTTCCTTCCTGCATTGAGAAACCCTTTTCTATTATGATTCACCCATTTTCCTAGCTACCTATACACCAAAGGTTTGATATTTAATACTTGCTCTGCTGCAGACCACTTAGATCCTTAAACTCAGTTTTATTTGCTTGCTACCCAAATTGAATGAGACCTTTTATGTTGACAAAAAGGTAAAATAATTTATTCAAAGCTACTCCAAAGAGATGGAGGAAGTTGATCTAACTGTCCTCATCATGTTACTCTGTTCAGATTTTCAAGGGAAAAAATAGTAAGAAGAGATGTGATGGGGACAGCTAAGAGAAAATGCTATGAGTATCCTTGCTCTGGCACACCCAGCACATTTCTTACTCCTTACTTTCTTTGGAAAGGGAACAGTTCTTACCTCCTTGATCCAGCATCATTGTTATCAGTCACTTTGTCTGGGGTGATATAGAAAAGGTGTTCTGTGCTTGTGGTCTGCAGGAAAATTTTAGAAAGCCAGTTATCTCTACATTCTTGTGCTTTAAATTCCTCTTTTCCTGTGTTGTTACTGAAAATCAAGTATGCTTCAGACAACACTTCCTAATGTGTACTTTTTCATTCTATTTCAAGCATAGACCTGAAATAAAGATATTCTCTTTTACTAACTGTATAAAAAGAGCACATCAATCTCCAATAACAACTATGAATGTACCTTAAATAAGCTAGCATTTAATGCTTTTATGTTGAAACATAAAATTTACTTCATTAAATGCAGTGTTAAAGTTAATTTTCTTGGAAATAAAAACTCTACTAATTTTGACAAATTTTATTTCTATATAAATTTATGCTGTTATTCTTATATATTATATATATACTCAAATATATAAAAACATACGATTTAAGTGCATTTGAAGAGACAAATATAGATTCATGTGCCTTTGAATACAGAACATGTATAAAACCAACTAAATAAATTACATGCACAAGAGTTTAGCTCCATTTCATTTTATTTTCTCTAAATTTCATCTTCTATATTTTAAGCAGACTTTTAATTACTTCTTTTTATTATGATCTTTCTCAACCCTCAATAATCAGTGAATATCTGTAAGGTTATTAATTTAACACACATAATTTTCTTAATTTTTATTCTTGGTTAAATAATATTTTTAAATGAACCAGCTGAACATTGGGATTTTCATGTGACCTTGACTTCATTTACGCTGAGAGCTTAACACTATGATAAATACTTGACATAATAATCTTATAAAAAGAAAATATTTATTATCCATTATTGAATTTTTAGAGGTTTAAGTCAGTGATAAATTTGTCAATTCTTTGGGAATACAAGGAGGGAGAACATCAAGGTAGAAGTTGGTGATTGAGGAAAATAGTTCACTTCATGGCCAAGTAAAGAAGAGAAAATCAGGAAAGCTTGTGGTCTCATAATCATCGTTGAAGGCATGACCACAGTAGCCTATTGGCCTGTCATTACTTCCCACTTTCTAAAATTTCTATCATATCCCAGTAACACCTCCCAGGGGACATCTTTTTATGTTTTATTTATCCTTCCAGAGTTTCTTCTTCCTTTATGTAAAATTATACTTGCATTTTTATTTATGGGTGTGCCTTGGAGTTCTTGCCATTGCAGTACTTTCTATACTTTGTTAATCCTAAAATTAGAAGTCTTTTGTATAGATGGATTATTCTTCATACAAGCACTTCAAATTGGTGGAAGCTGAGGAAATTCTCTCTTTTGGAATACATTTTCCAATTTTAGTTCTTATAGCTTGTGTTTCCTATAGCTTTCTTTTAGAATTCAATAGAAAAATTTCATAAAAGGAATAGATATTTTATGAGGTAAACATTGTCAACAATAAAATTGTTAGGACTCCCAGAACCCATCTTAGCCAGAGCAAACCAGAAACTTGACCCATCCCCCTATACCACTGTGAGACCAGCCAGTGTGAAAAGAACCTAGGATACTTGGCAACCATCTTGTCCAGAGGAAATTAGGTGGCTGACACATCTCCCTACAGCGCAAGATGCAATTGGTACCAGCTGGCCTGGAGGAACATAGTGCCTTACCCATTCCCTTACATGGCATGAAGCACCTGGAACTTTGCAACTTCTTTGGCCAAAGGAATGCAGTGTACGTACACTCCAACAAGCAGAAAAACTTTTCCAGCAAAATCCTAACTTATGATTTATTCTGTTCCATAATTGTAGAGTTTACTCTTATGGTTTAAATTACAAAATTAATAGTTACCAAAGTTACCAATAGTTACCAACTTCTAAATTTTGCTTGATGCTATCACAATTGCTAATTATACTAGAATGTTATATCTGTAGTAATCATTTGTTCTCCCTTGGGTAACAATATTAGAAAGTGTTGGAATAATAGCCTCACCAAAGCCCTACACCTAAATGTTGTGGACAGAATTTAACAGAAAGCAACATGCTACTCTCACTTAATTTGGAAGGCAGAATACAGGATCGACACAATCTCTGACACACAGGGGATATCCTCAAAGAACAGATATTTCCTAGAGTAAATAGTAGTGATACTGCTAGCTACTATCAAAGTTCACAAGGATCATCACAAAAATCCAAATAAAAATTTGTTTCTGAAATAGGAAATGATAAGACAAAGCAGCAAAAGGCAATCTCATCTCCATACCACGCAGAGCAAGTCCAGGTGATATTAATATAGAAGAAATTGGAAGTAACATACTTGAAATCACTGAAATGACAGCAACCGAGGAAAGGAAACAATTTCCTGTGAATATAGAGGAAATTAGATTAGAAATAATCTCTCAAGTAAAACAAATGATTAACATACAGAACAAACTGCTTAGCATGTCTAAAGAAGACATAGATAAAAAATGGAGAAGTATAAAAAAGTGATGCGAATTAACAATATAGGAAATAAATGAAATGCATTAAACAGATTCGAAGAAATTAAAAATTCTTCTGAAAACTGGAAAAATTTATTGAATGAAACTGAAGAGACTTACAAACCTTGAAAACAATTGCAACTAGAGTCTATGTTAGGAAAGATTTCTTAAAAATAACAGTGAGCTAGAAAATATTTAAACAGTTGCAAGATGATGCAAAGATGAACAACATAAGGTGTTGATGAAAACCAATGAGTCAAAATAAATGAGATAAAAATTATTTGCATTAGAAATAGACAGAAAATTTCCAAGCATGGGAAAAAAATCTGACATACAGTAAGTGTAGCATACAGTCCTCCATTTAGACTTAACCAAAATAAATCTACACCCAGATATATAATAATCAGGATCCCAGAAGTTCAGGACAAGAACTGAATACTAAAAGCAGTTAGAGAGCAGAAATAGATCACCAAAAAGAAAAGACCATCAGAATCATGGCAGATTTCTCAACATAAACCACCAATTCAAGATCTGGAAGTGAAGTATTTCAAGTCCTGAAAGAAAACAACTATGAACCCACAGAGATATACCCTGGAAAACTATTCTTTCAAAATTAATAGAAAAGGAAGATACTTCTATGACAAAGACCAACAAAATAAATTTACAACCATATGAAACCCTACAAAGAATAGTGAATGGTATCTCAGAAAGAGATAAAATTGAAAATTACAAGAGCATCAACAAAAAGAAACCACCAAGTGCAACAGCAAGTTAATGCAGATGAAAAGTAAGGACTAGTAACAAAAAAATAGCATGACAAAAAGGAGCCATTATACATCAGTTGTAAACATTAATGTAAAGGGCTTCAATTCAGCAATTTTTTTAAAAGCCTGGCACTATACATAGATCAAGAAATAAGATTCAACAATATCATGCATACAAAAACATATGTATTGCAAAAATAAATTTATCAACTGAAAATCCAAGGTTGGAAAAGAATATTCAATGTCATATGAATCCAGAAAAAAGCAAGGATCATTATTCTCTTCACAAAAAATATGAACTTCAAACCAAGAATAATTAAAGAAATGAAGGATGTCAACACATACTTGACAGGAGAAAATTTTAAAAGGTAGAGCTAGTGATCATAAATAGGGCTGCAGCAAATATTTGAGCACCCAACTATATAAGACAAATTTTGATGGTCATAAAAAATCAAATAATCTATGATACAATTGTAATAAGGGAATTCATTGCCATATAATGAGATAGATCAACTAGACAGAAAATTAGCAAAACATAGCAGAACAGATTGAAACTTGTGAATAAATGGACCGTTTACCAAGATGTTTAAATGCATAGATGTTTACCAAGTGTTCAATCAACATCAGAATAAAAATTATTTGCAGCTGCACACAGGACATACTCTAAAATGGAACACATACTGGCGCATAGAACATGCTTAAATAAGTTCTAAGGAATTGAAATTATACCATACAGAATATCTGATGATGGTGCAGTGAAATTGGAAATTAACGACAAAAGAAAATGCAAAAATTCCATAAACACATAGAAATTAAAAAACACTTTTGAACAACCAATGGGACATATATGAAATTAGTGGAGAAACTAAATGATATCTACAATAAGATGAAATTTCAAAAACAATTTAGGAGAATCAGTGGGGGGGCAAATAAAGCAGTCCTCAGGAAAATTTAGAGCAGTGAACTTTCACATTAGGAAAAGTGTACGACAATAAATAAATGGCCTATTGCTGTACCATGAGCTTCCAGAAAAAGAAGAAGTAAAGCTCAAAGGCCAAAGAAAGGAGGAAATTTTGAAGATAAGAGCAGAAATTGAGACAAAGTAAATAATATAAAGAATTAAACAATCTAAGAGTTGGTTCTTTGAAAGATTAAATAAAAGATATAAGACCTTATCCAAACTTATCAAAAAGGAAATTTAAAAAATTATATTCATTCAATTAGATATGAAAATGGAAAAATCAATACTGAGCATGTGGAAATTAAGATCATCAATACCTACTTCAAAACTCTTTACTCTTATATGATGGAAATAGAAAAAAATGGGTAAATTCTTAGATATGCATGAATTATTAAAAGCGAATCAAAGGGGTCGGGGAGATGGCTCAGTAGAATAAGCGCTTCCCTGGCAAGCTCAAGGGCCTGAGTTTAATCTCCAGTTCCGAAAGAGAAAAGAAAAGAAAAGAAAAACCTGAATCAAGGAAATATAAAAATCACGAATAACCCAATATCAGTTAATGAAATTAAAAACCTGCCAACAAACATAGTTCCTGATGGATTCACAAGTGAGTTCTATAAGAAATTAAGAGAAAAATCAATGCCAATATTTTTCAGACTCTTCAAAGAATTTCAGAATTAAACAAATCTTCCTAACTCATTTCTGGAGGAAGTATTATACTGATACAAAAGTGAGATATACACCCAATCAAAAAAGATAATTATAGGCTAATATCCCCTAAGAAACATAGATGCAAAAATACCCAGTAAAATACTAGAAGAAAAGAGTTCAACAAATCAGCAAGAAGATTATACACCATAACCAAATGGGATTCTTCTCAGGGATGCAGAGATCTTTCAACTTACAAAAATCCATCAATTTAATAACAGAGCCAAAGACAAAAGCCACATGATCATGTCAATAGATGCAGAAAATCATTTGACAAAGTCCACACTCATTCATGATAAAGCTTACAGACAAGTGAAGTAAATGAACTTTACCTCAACCTGATAAATGTCACCTATGAAACGTTGAGCTGTAGGGGACTCAGGTCAACAATTTCTACAATTGCCTGTTAAGAGGAAGACCCAATACCATTATGGGATACTGGACTCTTTTAGAATATTTTGCTGAGTTTACACACCTATAATATTCAAATAACGAAACTTAACCAAAAAAGGGTATACAGATGAACGTCCATTTTGTATCTGTGTATTCAAAGTGGTTGGGTAGATATATAGTTACATTCTGTTAATGAATAGAATGATTTGTTCTAATGGTGTTTGTAAATAGGATATTAAGTCTGCATCTTGTACAGCAATTAACCAAGAAGAGTGTATGCAATGTGTTAATTATTGAAACTGTCCTACCGATTTGATTTGAAACTGTCTCATTGCTATTTGTTTATCAATAAAATTATGGCAAAAAAAGAAAAAAGAAAAATCAATAGCCAGCATCATACTAAATGGAAAAAATCTGAAAGCCTTCACTTCATTCTATTATTTATTTATTTATTTATTTATTTATTTAAATATATTTGATTGTTACAGGGCCTCACTACACAGCTCAGACTCATGGTGATCTCCCTGCTTGTAGCCTCGCCAGCACTGGGATTACAAGCATGCACCACTATACCCCAGACTCTGGCTGGCTCAGCCTGCAATGGGGGCAGAGCTAGTGGGGCATGTGCTGCTGGGATCAAACTGTGGTCCCTGCACTTGCCTAATCTTGCCCAATAGGCACGTTAGTCCACTGGGCTATTTCACCAGCCCCCTATTTATTTATTTATTTATCTATGGGGAAAAAAAACTTACTTAAAGCAACCACAATTGAATATTTTTTATTGCATTTAATTATAAACATTAGACACCTGATGTTCATTTGTCTTACAACTTGTTTCAAAATCAGGAACCAGCAAATTTGCCTACTATCTCAATGCATATTCAACATATTGAAACAGTAGCCAAAGCAATTAGACAAGAGAGAGAATGGAATAAATACTAGAAAGAAGTTAAGTTATCATTATTCATAGATGAGATGATACTAAACTCCATTAAAAAACTTCTAAAATTAATTTAAAAATTCAATAGCATTGCAGCATACAAAGTGAACACCCAAAAATCAATAACATTCCTGTACCAAAAAACAAACTCACTGAGACAGAAGTTAGAGCAATAACAACCCTCACAATAGCATCCAAAAAATATTTAGGAAGTAATATAACAAATGAAATAAAAGGTCTATACAGAAAATATTAAAGTTCTCTGACACAAGAGATTGAAGAGGATTCCAGAAAACAGAGAAATATTCCTCGGTCAACAGAATGAACCAACATTAGGAAAATTACCATACTCTCAAAGCCGATATACAGATTTATTGCAATTCTGAACAAAATGCCATTATCATATTTAGAGAAAACATTACTAAAATCCATTTGAAATCAGAAAAAACCTAGAGTAACAATGGCAATACTGGCCAACAATACAAGAAGCATTAAAAAAATCCCTGACTTGAAACTATACTATGAAGGTACTGTGATAAAATCAATACGGTATTGGAAAAAGAGAAAACAAAACAGACCTGAGGATCAATGAATAAATTAGAAGATGTAGACACTACTACATATAGACTATAAATACCTTATCTTTGAAAAAAGTGCTAAACATGTTCACTGGAATAAAGAGAGTCTCTTTAACAAATGGGACTGGTAAAAGTAAATTTACACATAAAGTAACTAAAGTAGAACAATTTTTTTTTTTTTGGCAGAACCGGGGATTGAACTCAGGACCTTGCACATGCCAGGCAAGCACTTATTCTACACTAAAGTAGAACAAATCATGCATTAAATTAAAATTAAATAGATTAAGGGACTAAATATTAAAACAGAAACACTAAATCTACTGGACGATAGTTTGTAGATTTTTTGGTAGTAGCAGAGAGTTCATGAACAAAAGTGAAACTACATGGGAAATACTTAAAAGAATCAACAACGTATGTCGTCTTTTGAAAAGGTTCTGCACATAAGAAGAAAGCAACAGAGTGAAAAACCCCCACAAGTTGTGAAAAATTTTAGCCAACTGTTCCTAAGACAAGGACTTTTATCTAGCACATATAAATAATTAAAGCAATCAGGTCCCCCAAAATTCAAATCCACAATCCAAAGGGGCATCTCATATGAATACAGACTCTCAGATGAAGAAATACAAATGAAAAAAAGAAATTGAAAAAACTTTCAACAGCATTGGTCATTTGAGAATTACAGACTAAAGCAACAATGAGATTCCATTTCACTCCAGATAGAATGGCTATCATCAGTAAGTCAGCTAATATCAAGAGCTAATGAGGCTGAAAGGAAAAGAAATCCTGAGCCCTTGGTACAATCAGTGTGGAAATAGGTGTGGAGATTCCTCAGAAAATTGCAATTAGTGGTTCCACTTGACCTAGCTCTTCCCCTCCTGGGTATTTTCTAGAAAAACTGCAAACATCATACCATATGAATATATGTGCACCCATTTTTATAGCAGCACCATTTGTTATAATTAACCTTGGAAATGACACAAATGCTCATCAACTGAGGAATACAAATATGTGTGTGTGTGTGTGTGTGTGTGTGTGTGTGTGTGTGTGTGTGAATTTAGGACAGAGTCTACAGGGTGTACAGGGTTTCACTATGTAGATCAGACTCATAGTGATTCTCCTGTCTTCAGCCTCCCAAAGGCTGGGATTACCGGCACGCACCACCATGCCTAATCTCAACCGCTTTCTCAGTGAGCCCTGGGGGTGGAGCTAGTACAGCATGCTGGATTGAACTCCAGCTGTTGCGCTCTGCCAAAGCAGGTGCTTTAGTCTGCTGAGCTATATGGTCTTCCCGAGATGTGGCATTTTAATATTACGGTATTTTAAAAAGATAAATTTGAGGCTTTTATAGATAAATGGATACAGCTAGACACCATAATCATAAGTAAAATAAATCAGACCCACATGTGTAAATAGTATATAGTTTCCATTGTACAAGAACTTGAAAGAGTAAATAATATCTGACAGGTCTCTCGCTCGCTCTCTTGCTCTCTCTCGTTCTCTCTGTCTCTCTCTCTCTCCCTCCCTCCTTCCTGTTTCATTTATACTGTTAGTTCTTCTTAGTTCATTGGACAGTAAGTTTTGAACTATTGCTTGTTTATTATTTATTTACTTATTTATTTATTTATATTTCTTCACCTGAGAAGTGTCTATTCATCTCAGATGTCCATTTTTTGGATGGGTATTTGAATATTTAGGTCCTGATTTTTTTATTTTAATTCTTTACATGCACTAGATAAACTCCTTTGTATATCAGTTGTACTCAGAATAAAAATTAGCTTATTATGTTAAGATTATGGCACATAGTATATTAACCATTTTCATTCTCTATTTTTTGACACTTTATTTTATCTTTTAAATAGGTAAGAAATATGTTTTAATGTTTTCTTTATTAATATCTACTTGTTTTATGTTAAAATAAAAATTGTGTATATCATATAAAAAAGAAAATGTTTGAATGTTGTTGTTTAATTTCTACTCCATTTGTGCATTCGAGGTTGCTGTTGTCTTTAATCTTCCAGTGCCTCAAGTAATGCCTTGTGTGTAAAGCCAAAGGTCTGCATCAAATCATTTCCATACATATTATAAGGGAGAAACAGTTATCATATTTATCATATAAATTAGACTAAGAACCATATTTTTGAAATGATAGAAGTGACTTATTTAAGGTTGAAGGATTCATATGAAATATATCTCAAAATATTTTAGAACATTTTTATCAATTAGTTATCAGTCTTCATCATTTACTAGCATCTCATAACAATGCAAAAATTTGATCAAGCATTGAAGGCTCAATTACTTTTCCATATATATATATATATATATATATATATATATATATTCATGATAAACATGTTTTATTTCTCTTCAAGGGTTACCTGATATTTTGAAAACAAAATCTTCATGTACAATGTAGTTGGAAAAAACATAAGCATGACTTGGTTATGCTGACATTTCTAAGTATAACTTCTTTTATTTTATAAAATCTTTTTTGTATCACAATCTCAAAATGATCAAAGTTTAATTGACATGGAATGACACCTTTCAATTAATAGAGCTAATATAAACAATCTGAATCAAGATAAATTAAAGCTTTAAAAATTTATGGGCTTAGTATTGAGTGAATGTCCCATAAATCTGTCAGGATTTTACACAATAAGCATACTAAAACAGTCTACACATGCTAAAGTTAGATTTCAACAAAGAAGCACATCATGTAAGGGATTCTGAGATTTAAATGACTTTTTGATTTATTCTTCTCAACTACTCATAAATAGACACTTCAATTGTCTGCCCATGTAAGTTAGGTCTTATTTAGCAACATTGATTTAAACTTTAGCTAAACTATTCAGTAGCCTTGAATTTCATCATTAACGGAAAACAGCTTGGGCAGATAGGTAAAATGGTAGATCAAGCACACTACAAATCAAACCCTGTTTTACTTGAGTGCTGAAAAAATTATTTACTACACCAGGAAAAATATCTAAGCAGTCCACATTTTGTGATACCCAAGAGTGGATATTAGTTACACTTATCTTCATTATGTTATAAACAGAGTGCATTGAGGAAATGGCTAAAATTTGAAAGTACTTTTTGTAGGAAAGAAATACAAATAACTTATTTTGTTTCTTATATCAAGAAAGAATTCATAAGTAAAGTGTTGCTGTTGTTTACACAGGGCCTGTCCCTGAGGGATCACATGCTGTGTTGTGGTTAAGAAATGGTATGAACTTTAGTATGTCACCCATAGTGAAGGGTTGTTGGGGGCATTGCTCTTGGAAGAAATTGAAAATTTTTCTTAAGAAAAATTAGTTAATTCATGAGATGTTGTTATAAAAAAACACACCTGGCCTTTTATCAAATTTTCCTCTAATTTTTGTCTTGTCATGTCACCAATTCTCACCAGACATATGAAAGAGATGTTCTAATGGCATATATTTTCCCTCTAACTGTCTGACTGTTGTTCTCCATTTCCATTTTCTGTAAAAAAATTTCAAATTATAAGTTTCATATATGAAAAATTTCATATTCAAATAACTACAAATCTGGTCATTTGATTGTGCACTCCTTATATTATTAGTACAGGCTAAGATCCTCTTATAAGTCTAATCATATATATTTTTCTAATTATATATTGATGTGCCTATAAATTTCTATCACCGGGGCCGGGGAGATGGCTCAGTGGAATAAGCACTTCCCTGGCAAGCACAAGGGTCTGAGTTAAATCCCCGGTTCCGCAAAAATAAATAAATAAATAAATTTCTATCACCAATAAAGTATAATGTATAATATCTTAAATATACAACTATACTTATATGAATCTGATATTAGATATCTTAAGTCACATTGTTAATGTACTTTTAAACATATGTGGGCAGGCCAAATAGCTCAGCCGATTAAAGCCCTTGCAAGCAGCTGCAGGGGTCAGGGGTTCAATACTTGGGCCTGCCATGCTGGCCCTGCCCCTGGAGTATGGTGAGACAGCAATTCAGACTTGGCATGGTGGTGCATGCCTATAATCCCAGTTCTTGGGAGACTATAAACAGGCAGATCATTATGAGTCCCATCTCGTGAGACATTGAACACTGTGTAAACCCTTCCCTAAAATACTAACAAACAAAAAATATGAACCTAAGAAGTCTAATGGGTATATTTTAAGAATTTTTACTAACTGATTTTATTATATTATTAAGTTATTAGAGTAAATTTCACTTTGAACCCTTATAAAACAAGGATTATTGGTTTGAAACCTATACCTAGTGCTATACTAACAGATCCCATGCATTGTTCTCAAAGCAGCAGTTATTCTCCAGCTATCCACCAACAAATGTACTGTAGGAGACTTAGGATCCAAGGAGGAATTTGTGGACCCCAGTGGAGACAAAGTCCACCCTGTGTTGCTTTGGGAAACCAAGCCACCAGTCTTTTTCAGACCTAATGAATATAGTCTTGGCTACAGACACAGAAAGTCATTTTTTTCCTATATCCTTAATTGTAGTTTCCATTTGAACTTACCTATATCATCAACAGCATGGATAGCAACTAGGGTGAACTTAAGGCCTATTTGGGACTCAGTTAACAAACCCACTGAATTTAGTGGCAAATGTAATCCCAAAAAGGCCAGTTTTACTCCCAAATCTCTCAGCAGTAACCTGGGTACGGTCCTCCCTGATCAATGATACTGCAAGAGAAGCATTACATTTTGATTGAAGTTTCCACAATTCATCCCAGGACATCTCAACTAGAGTGTGGGAGAGTGTCTCTGTGCCAAGAATCTACTAAAAACAAATATATTTTCATGTTCAAAGTAGGGGCATGCCAACCATATCCATCTTCAGGTCCAAAAGTCAATCTCTTACATGGTTTTACAGCCCTGCTCAGTAATCATTCAAGGACAGTTCTGCCTACCTAGCAGCCCAACAGGATGTACATTTGTCCATGACCCCAAAGACAGACCTGCAGGTATTGGCATTGTTTAAATGATGAAATAGTCCTATAATTCAGTTTTGGTCTCTTGCAGCAGAATTCAGGGACCATTATTACCTAACCAGAGAGTCATGCTATGACTGCAGAAGTAACTTTCAAAGGGACTAAAGCAGGATAAAATCCAGAGATAATAAATCCACTCTCCACAGACTTTCAGGCAGACTCTTTACAAGCAGGAACCCTACTGATCCAGGTTCTCCAAGCAGTCAATAAGTGTTACAGTAAGGCTTAATTAAACTTGATTGGTTTGAGAGCTACCGAAGATAAATAAAGCAGGCTTCTTGGTATACCTGGGATGGTCGTGAAAGAGTGAATATAGGTGCTAAGTCTACTCTATACTCCTACCCTCTGGAACTGTCCCACTCTATGTTCTGCCAGTTTTGAAAGGAGGAGCTTTCCTTTTCTATGCCCTTACGCCATAATGTACCTGCTTTGGAGCTAGTTGATCATGGTGATAGACTAAAACTTCTGAAACCATGATCCAAATTTGTCCTCTTTTCTACTAAGTTATAGATGGTGGGTATTCTGCCTCAAGAGGAGGAAACTAAACCTGAATTAATACAGTCAGCAGGCAAGTGCATCATAAGTGTCCTCTGGTAATGGACCTGCTACCCAAAGACTTTACAGTAGATAATGCAGTAGCCGTGTGAATAACCTCAAACCTATTCAAAGTACAAATAGGCAATGTTATCAGTCTTGTAACCCTGAAGGATGAGATTTTTACCTGCTGAGGCAGTTTGTAAGGACCGGAGGAGAAATTTACTCTTTCAGTTGCACAGATACAAATTCAACTACATGCAGGTCATGCAGAGTCAAGCAAATATGATATCCTATGGGGAATTAGTAATGGCCTACTCATAAACATCAAATGAATGGGAATCTATAAATTACTTAATTAAAAATAATATTTTTGAAGAAGTTCACAAAGATGCATGAAAAGACAGAGTACCAATTAATCAGAAAAATAATATATGCACAAAATAAAAAGCTCATTAAATAAATAGAAACAATAGTATAAGAATTTAAGAGAAATTCTGGATTTGAACAATACAATGGCAGATCTGAAATTTTCATTAGAAACCCTCAACATCGGATTAATCATGCCAAGGCAATAAACACCAAACTAAAGACAGTTTTAGAAATTAGTCTTGAAAAGGAACAGATAGAATATTATTTGTTCTGTATTTTTTAGGAAAGCATCTACAGGTTGTTCAGAGTCTCACTGCTAAATCAGACTAATAGTGATTCTCCTGTTTACAGCCTCCTCCCAAGTGCAGGGATTACAGGTACAGGCCACCACACCCAGTCTCAATCACTACTTCAGGGCACCTGGGGGTTGGGACCAGCATGGCAGTCCTGGGGATCAAGCCCCTAGCCCCAGCGCCTGCTTGCAGACACTTTAATCCACTGTGCTATTTGGCTAACTCCAAAAAAACTGTTTGAAAAAGGAATAAAAACTGCACACTAGACCTATATAACCCCACCAAGTGGAAATATGTATATTGGAAAGCTGGGGTAGTATAGAGATTGGAAACGTGGAGTAAAAATTATTTAAAGGCATAAAAGTTTATGTGTGTATAAACATTGAAGGGAATATTGTTTCCATTTGCACAGAACATGGCTTGATATCTAGAAAAACAAAAAAAAAATTTAAAAATTTTTACAAAGATGATAAAACAGGGGCCAGGGAGATGGCTCAATGGAATAAGTGCTTCCTTGGCAAGTGCAAAGGCCTGAGTTCAATCCCCAGTTCCAAAAAAAAAAATGATAAAACATCTCAGGAAAATTTAAGAATATAAAATCAGTACACAAAAATATGTTACATCACTATGCAACAAGAATAAACAATGCAAGAATAAAATTAAGAAAAAAAGCTACATATAATCAATCATGAAGTATATTACAACAAAGTTAACTAAGGCAATGCAGAATCCATGTTCTTAAAATTTAAATGCAGTAATGAAAGCATGTGAAAAAGTCATAAATAAATAGAAAAATAATGCATATTGTTGGATTAGAGCACTTAGTACACTGGTCCTACATTAATCTTGAAATTTATGTTCTAGCCACCACCAAAGTTAAGTGAAAATCAGCAAAGTACTGATGTTATATTTATTTTAATATGATATATACTAAAATATATATTTTATATATTTAAGACTTTCTAAATCCTTCCTACATGTATAAACCTTCCTGCACTTTTAAAAACACTTCTAATGCTCTTTTTTCTGAATTTTATTTTATTTTATTTTGAAAAGTAAAAACTAAATCAAATACAAATAGCAGAAACAAAGACAGAAAAAGGGGAACACACAACATTAGTTATATCACAGATTTTCAAAACAAGAATAACAAACACCTAAGATGAAGGGAAAGAGAAAATAAAGGCAAAAATAAGAGGGAAAATCATGCCAGTATATATACAGCAAGGCTGAGACAAAGGAACTAATATTTTCCATCAGTTAATGTTTAGAATTTTCACTTTGACTAACTCTGTGTACAGATATCAATTTTGTCTTGATATCTGCGATCTAAGCAAGTACATCGAAGACAACAATGAGTAACACAAAAACCACGTGTTCCATTTCTAATGTCTTGTCAATTATTATTATACTCTCTCTAAAACAATTTTAAAAATAGGGCTGCTTAGGGCAGACATAGGGACGAGGGTTTGATCCCCGGCATGCCATGCCAGCTCCATTCCCCGGGGCATGTTGAGATGTTGATTGAGACTGGGCACGGTGTTGCGCACCTGTAATCCCCGCACTTGGGATGCTGAAAACAGGAAGATCACTACGAGTCTGATCTGTGTAATGAGAACATGTAGACTCTGTACTAAATACATTTAAAAAATTAATCTTCTAATATTCTTAACCATTTTTGAAACTTATAAACCTACATAATTTTCATAACATACATATACTGTATGGTACTGCAAAATCCTGCAATATAGTGAATAATACATGATAAATAATTTAGGTTAATAGTGTTTTTTTAAACCCATGAAACAGTGAGTCCATAAAACTTGAATCTTGAAATACTGAAGGACTACTGTATTGTTAAAATGTCCATACTCCTCAAAATAGTCTTTATTGCAGATAAACCATTTTAGAATTACTTATATAAACACAAAAGACCCCAAATAACCAAAAGAAAGCTGAGAAAAAACAATATGGAGTAAAACCACTGCTAACTACAACATGATTTTGTCTTAAAATAAATAAATGAAGAAAGTCTAATTGAAAACTACTTTGATAATGTCAGCCTTTGTCTGTTATGATCTACTTGCAGAATTATGCTTAAAACATATTTTACTAACATTTTCAAAATGAAAACACAGCACACTGCTAAAGTCTACCAAAACCAACAATAGATAAACCTAAAGAAGAAACAAGAACAATGACATCAATAACCATTGTTTTCAACAAGATTTCCCAAAGGATATAAGAATTATATTGGAGGGTCAGCCAAATACTCAGCAGAATAAAGCACCTGCAAGCAGCCTCAGGGGTGGGAGTTTCACTCCATGGGCCTGCTGTGCAGGCCCCACCTCAGGTGTGCGCTGAGAGGACAATTGAGACTGGACCTGGTGGCACGAGCCTGTAATCCCAACTCTTGGGAGACTCTAAACAGGTGGATCACTACAAGTCCGATCTAGTAGTGAGACCCTTCAGACCCTTCCCTAAAAATGAAAAGAACTATATTGGAAAGCTAGAGTAATCCAAATAGAATGTCATTTGCTAAATGCAAAGTCTATTGAAACAGAGCAGATAATCAGAAATGAAATCTCCCCTACATAATTAACTAACATCTGAAAAGACTTCTAAGTATACTTTCTGCTAAATGCCTACTTTATTTAATAAATACGTGTGGGAAACTAGACACCTGCTTGTAAAAGGATGAAATTATGCTACAGTTAAATAAAATTGATTTAGATTTATATGTAAAAAAATAAAGTCATGAAGCTCCTAGAAGTATACTTTAGGCAGGGCTGGGGAGATGGCTCAGTAGAATAAGCGCTTGACTGGCAAGCTCAAGGGCCTGAGTTCAACAGCCAGTTCTGCCAAAAAAGAAAAAGAAAAAAAAAAAAAAAGAAAAGAAAACGTTAGGCAGAAAATTACTTGATGTTGTTTTTGTCAGTATCCTTTAGATCATATTGAAAGTACAGGAAAAAAAAAAATATTGGAGAAGTGGGTTTACATGGCAGCAACAAAGTTTCTGCAAGTACAGAAAACTACTGACAAAATGAAGAACATTTGCCAGCCACACATCTCTCAAGACTGTAGTATCTTAACTAAATATTGAATTTTTAGAATTCAGCACTAAAAATAAGTGCATTCATATAAATAAACATGTGAGTAACTTGATTTTTAAATAACAAAAAACATGAGTAGGGGTCAGCAAGACAGCTGAGCAGACTAAAGCACCTGTTTAGGAAAGCTTAGGTAAGTGCAGGTACCAAAGTTTGATCTCCAGCACCACATGCTGTGCCAGCCCCAACCCCAGAGCAGGCTGAGCTGGCCACAGAGTCTGGGTGTAGCAGCACATACCGGTAATCCCAGAGCTAGAGAGGCTGAAAACAGGAGGATCACTGCAAGTCAGAGCTGCGTAGTGAGACCCTGTAACAACCAAATACATTTTTTGAAGAAAGACATGAATAATGTCCAAAAAAACATAAAAGTAGCTAAATGAAAATTTATTTAATATTCTTAGTCACCCAAAAATAGAAGTACCTATATGTACATCAATAGACAAATAGATTTTTAAAAATGCATTTACGTGTGATGGAATGCTACTCTGTTATAAACGAGGTGAATCTTGAGTAACTTATAGGAAAATAGCTGCACTTTGAGACTATAATGTTAAGTGAAATAAACCAAACATATAAGTTTATTTATTTATTTATTTATTTATTTATTTATTTATTTATTTTGCACTACTGGGTATTGAACCCCCGACCTCATGCTTGCCAGGCAAGTGCCTCTTCTACTGAGCTATCTCCCTGGTCCCAAACATATAAGTTTAAATATTGCATGTTTTTTCTTATTAGAGAAACTAGACAAAAGATGCAAAATAATATACAGTAAACAAAAATTAAGGAGGGTAGCACTTTTGCCGACGAAAAGGAAACCAAGAATTTGGGTAGGGGTGTGGGAAGGGGAGAGGAAGGAGATGAATTGAGATGTTATGTGCAGGTGCTAACTGGCCACGCGCAAAAATGTGATCATTGTGTCCTGCAAATATGCTAACAAAAATGAAAACAAAGAAGTTAGTTCTTAAGTTATCTCTCTCTCTCTCTCTCTCTCTCTCTCTCTCTCTCTCTCTATATATATATATATATATATATATATATATATATATATATCCAGTTTTGCGTGCTGTCATGGTTGAGTTTTTGCAAGGAAGACAATGCAATACAAGACATGTAAGATTATTTTATAAATAATTACCCAAAGAATCATGTACAAAAAATACAGGAAATCTATACACATACTAAGGACCAAAGAATCCAGCAGGGGTCCAACTGAAGACACAGAGTTCGTAAAGATGCCTTGCACAAGTCCAACCTGTGGGCCTGCTTCACAGATCAGCACTGGGAAGGCTCCAAGGTCAGTGGAGGAAACTAGAAAGTCTAAACCAGCAGGTGAAAGGATCTGTGCTAACAGGTTGAGGGATCTGATCTGAGCCAGAAAGCAGTGCTTAAGGTGAGGACCAAAGCTCACCTGAAGGAAACTACAGCCACTCTCAGTGAAAACAAGGTGATGGGCTCCTCCTCTGACAAGAACAACCAAGTTCATCAGGAAAGTCAGCATGACAAGGTTACCCAGTAGAGTAGACCAGGAGAACCAGCCACTCCCAGTAGCTCCCACAACTTCCAAACAGCTTGCTTAGCAGCCTCGCTGTTCTTCTCCAGTTCTGCCTTGTATGTTGCTGCTACCAATCCTCTGTGGGCCTCTCACACCCAGCACCACAGCACCACACTAGTTCAGTTCAGCTGGGTGTAAAAATTTGACCGCCATTTGGCAATCCACTACACATGCTTAAATTTAGTAATCTTCACAAATGATTTGAAGACAACAATATGCAATGTAGAAATTCTTGAATTCTTATCATTTTATTTAGTGAAATTCTATATCCTTTCTAATTTTTTTACTATTTTTAATTCTCTTTAAAAAGCAAAACAAAAAAATTTAAAAAACAAAATAGAGCAAAGCAAAAAACAAAACTACTCCTGAGGCACAATGACACAGAGTAAGCATTCCCATTCCAGACTAGAGAAATAGTAGAGAACAAAGTTAAATAAAACTAGATTCAATTTCAGCTCAGCAAGCTTTAACTTCGGTGGGTTCTCATCTGTCATCTGTGGCACATCGTTTTGAGTCAAGAGCTGTAGAGTGCTTGTGAAAACACACCCTTATGATCTGTTTGGATGGAGCTCATAAAGGCCCTCTATTTGTCTGCCTCTACTTATTGTCTGTGGTTTTTCTTGTCATATGTTCTTATTCCTTGAATGTCGCTCAAACTATTATCTACACAGCATCGTTGGCTCCATTCCTACAGCTTCATACACTGCCCCACCAGGGCTTCTTTGTCCGGTGTCCCATGACTTCCTCAAAAATCTTAATAGAGGAATAGGGAGATATCTCAGGTGGCATAAGTGCCTCCCTAGAAAGTACAAGATCCTGGGTTCAGTTCCAAGTACACCAAAATACTGAAACAAAATCAGAACAGAAACTTCTTTGAGGGGTCTGGGAGATGGCTCAGTAGATTAAGCACTTCCCTGGAAAGCACAAGGGCCTTAGTTCAATCCCCGGTTGTTCAAAAACAGAAAAAAGAAACTTCTTTGACCCAAAAATTTTGTATTCTATTTCTCAGCAGCCTGGGCAATAATCGATTCTTCTTTAATCATGGTATCAATGGCCTTTTGTGTGCCTGGATGGCTTAGAATAGTACATTGCAACTCAGGGATGTTTTTATGTAGCCCTTTAAGATCAATGGCTCAGGAGCTCTCTTCTAAAGTGACTTTTACATATTTTATATGAAACTTCAAAGACTGAGTCTTGCTGCTTTTTGAAATGTCCTTAAGGTACCTTATTTTTACCCCTGTACCACATACTGGTTTTGAATTCTGTCTCTAATCTCTTCAGCAAGTATACCACGTTTGGTGTCAAATTGCTGCATGAATACTCCCAGACCCAAATTTAACACACTTTTTTCTTTTTTGCTCTTTTTTTGCTTCCCATTCACACTATAAACCAAGCTGAAATCAACCAGCAGAGCTCACAGAACAGGATGAGTGCTGGTCTTTGTTCAGATTTTCTCCATGAGTTCAATAGATTTGCCATTTTTATTTTCAGTCTTTTTGCCTAGACTCAGGGCAAGGAAAATACAGACATTTTAAACAAATGTCAACATGCAAGGCTGCTAGTTCAACTGCTAAGAACCTTTGCCCCCAACTGAATGTTTCTGAGCTTGACATTTGCTTCCAGATTTCCTATGAATATTCTGCTCTTCTGAAATCCAATCAGAATAACCTATCAAGTTCCACTTATAGGATCCTAAGACTTCCCTGACTTTAAGCTCCAAAGTTTTTCATATTCCTCTGCTACCTCAGCTCTGAAGGTTATTAAACCACATGATTAGGGTCAATCACACCAATAGCCCTATTTCTGTGGCATCAGTTCTATGTTAGTAAACTTTTCCACTGCAGAGACACAATGATGAGCACCCACAACTTAAAGGAGAACAGCCTTGATTTGCCTCACAGTTTCAAGAGTTTCAGACTATTTTCTATTGGTTGCAAGACAGACACATGACCATAGAAGGCAAGGTGGAACAAGATGCCTAGCTCACAGAGATAGAGAAACAGGAGGAAGCATGCCAGAGGATGGGATCAGGGACTAGATGTCCTATTAAAGAGTTGTACCTGGGTGACCCACTCAGAAAAACCCAGAGAGGTATTCCACAAACCCTATGGGTGGCCCACAAACAATAAAATTAGCACAATCAAGCTTAGCTCACATTTAGGACTGGCAAAAGCTGTGAAAGTTATTTCTCACAATACATTATATTGGCTTTTTTAAATATAATTTTATTGAGAAGCAGTAGCAATGAGACACTTTCAAAACAGGTGAGTAGGACTGTTAACAATAATTACTACATTGTATATTGTTGTCTTTGTAGTAGTTATTCATAGTACAAGATGCAGACATGATATCTTATCTAAGCATTATTAGTTCAAAACTTTAATGTTTTGAACTATATTGGCTTTTAAATAAAAAATGCATGACTTCCTTTTCAAAAGATATTAACTGTATAATTTAATCTGCAATTCCACAATATGGTGAAAAAGTGATAGATGAAAAATGTATTAAGAGGGGCCAGGGAGATGGCTCAGTGGAATAAGCGCTTCCTTGGCAAGCGCAAGAGTCTGAGTTCAATCCCTGGTTCCGCCAAAATAAATAAATAAATAAATAAATAAATAAATAAATAATAAAAAAAATTTAAAAAAAAACTGGCTTAAAAAAAGAAAAATGTATTAAGAACATCTATATTTTTACTTGGCATTTCTTTTTTGTTTATGTTTGGAGAAGAATCACCTTCCATAAATAGCAGCTTAGAAAAATGCTTTTTGTAACAGTTAGCAGACACTGTTTTTGCTCAACTTGCACAGAATTCAATGCCATTCACAGTAATAACTTTGACTTTTGATAACTAGCTTAAGCATGAATCAAGGAGGCTGTCAATTGTTCAAAGAGCATCAGGACTGCTTTAACTATAAATGAGATATCTAGAAAATGTCTGTTGAAGTACTCCGGCTGCCAGGCATGGCTGCTGATCATTGCATCACTGCCAGAAGCCTGCCTCTGAGAAATCTGGCTCCTAAATGTAGCAACAAGCATTCTTGAGATGAAAATTTGAGAACATTTTTTTTATAGAATGCTAAAGAAATTGGTTTTGCCAATTTATACATTAAAATCTCAAATAGACAGTGAGTGTATAAAAATCTACTTTGTGTATATGCTCAAACTGTTTTCGTATATTATGTTAATTAAAACTTGAACAATGATGTTGGGCAGGTCCCTGAAATCCCAGCACTCAGGAGGCTGAGGGCTGAGTGTCACCATGAGTTCAAATCAAGTTTGGGCTACCATAGTGATTTCAAGGCCAATCTGATCTGCATAACCATATCATGTTTAAAAAATAAATAGAAAATAAACCTTTAACATTGAAAAGCACTTATATAGAATAGCTTAATTTAGGCAGTCCTATATAAGTAGCATAAGTAAAGATGTTATCTCACACAAATTCAAGATTTAATATATATTTCTTTTGGGAGCTTAATATTCATTGTAGACAAAAGGACACATTTAAAACATAATTAAAAAATTGCATTCCTTGACATTTTTCAAAATAGGTACCATAGAAGAGTATCAATATTGAAAATACTCAGTCAGCAAGATAGTTCAGCAGACTAAGTTCCTGCTTTGGCAAGCTCAGGGACCAAGGTTTGATCTCTGGTCCCTCAAGCCACACTGGCCCCGGCCCTGGCAGTGTGGTGACACACACCTATACTCCCAGCACTGGGGAGGCTAAAAGCAGGAGGATCTCTTTGAGTCCAAGTTGCATAATGAGACCCTGTACCTAATACATAAATTTAAAAAAATTAATATTGAGAAGACTGAAGAAAAGAAAAACACAGTGATTTTACTTTTCAGGAAAAGGAGACTACTATACTGTTCTTCTGTAATGTATTAGCAAAGTCACATTTATTTACTGCCTTCTGCCTTATACTTAAGTAATTTAGAGTTTTTAAATTCATCTATTAAACCTATGAAAGGGAAGCATTGGCGTGTCTTCTGGACTTTCAGTTTTCTGAGGCTCCTTTCTTCTAGATCAAGCAAAGGACAGTCCAGTTGAAACACCATTCATCTTCTGCTGTGATGAGGTTATTAGGCACAGTGACTTAAGGAAAAGGAACAGTAAATAAATTCCTATTGGTTGACTAAAATTAAGTCTTTATTGGTTGGTCATAAAACAAGGAATGATGTTGCAGACAGCTAACAGGATGAAGTTAGTGAAATGTAAGATAGTCATCATTTTATCTCAACATATACCCTTACAACCAGTAGGGGTAATGTTCTAAGCAACAATTTGTGTGGCATGACAGATTGATTACTAGGAAGTTGAAAGTAATGTGCATAATTTTTTTTACATTTATTTATTTATTTTGTGTGTGTGTGTGTGTGTGTGTGTGTGTGTG
>NW_004524726.1:314073-334765 GCF_000260255.1 Octodon degus | reverse complement strand
TTTTTTTGGTATGCATTTAGTACAGGGTCTACAGCGTCTCACTACATAGATTGGACTCGCAGTGATCCCCCTGTTTCCAGTCTCCTAAGCACTGGGATTACAGGCAAGTGCCACCACACTCGGTCTCAATGGCCTTCTCAGTGTGCCCCGGGGAGCTGAACTGGCACAGCATGCTGGGGATCGAACCCCAGACCCTGACCCTGCCTAAGCAGATGCTTTAGTCCACTGAGCTATCAGGCTTGTCCTGTTTCATTATATTGTTAATGACAATAACATAGGTACAAAAATAAATTCTTATTTAATCACAACCATGTGATATATTAAGAAGCCACAGTTAATTTATTTTTGTCACCACCACATAATGCTTTCTCTTACAAGGAAGTGTTGATAACAAGTAAAATTGTCTTTTAACTTTGTTGAACATGAGCCATGTTAAGTTTATATACCTGGCACCATTGCTTGATGTGTGGAAATATCTGAAAACTTGAGAAAATTATCTAGTGCTTCATACAGTTACAAATAGGCTTTTTCACCAGATAAGATGCTCTGGAACTCCCAGACCGCTGGCCAATATATAAACATATTCCATCAGAGTTAATTTCTACTTCTGTTTTCTCTTGCCAATTTGTTCAGAGAATAATCAACAATGTCTACAAAATAAATTTATATAAAAAGTAGTCAAAGTTGCATTTCAAAATTTTGTCAGGATGTTTTTTGAATTTGAAGCTTATGAATGACATGAATGAATATTTTGTAATGATGGAAAAGATTCAGCATATGATCTTTGTGTTTTATGTAAAGCTATTTTCACTATCAATTAGTAATTATGAGAAATATATTTAAAAGACTTCTTATGTAAAAGTATACTAAAAGTGTTTGGTGAATGACAGAAACTCAACACATATTTAGTACTCAAAAGTTACTCACAAATAAATGTTATTATTGTATTATAAACATTCTAATCATAATACAATAATAATATTTATTTGTGAGTAACTTTTACTTTTAATGAAGGGCAAGACCCCACCCCATGCTAGACAGCTCCAACCCACAGAGGAGAGCAGTTTGGGAACAGTGCACCACCTAGTTGTATGAAAGCAGACCCGCTCCCCACTCCCAAAGGGAGTGCCCAGAATCCTAAGTGAGGTCTCTCCACCAGGGAGAGGAGACCTGGCACTGAGCCCCATCACCACCTGGATGAGCAGACAGCACTGTGCACTCCAACACAGTAGAAAGCAGACATCCTTGGAAGAGTGGTGCCCCACTGCTAATGGAGTGTCATTCTGGGTAGCAAAGGCAAAGTAACCCACCTCACAGGTTCTGGATGAAGACAACATTGGAAGGAAGGGTACAACGAAAACTACAGCTGTCTGCATTCAGTCTAGCAGCCCACTGCCAGCCTGTCTTTCAGGCTATATCCAGCAGACAGAATAGGGCTGACCACATTCCCCTCTACCAACAGGAACAAAGACAAGCCTAGGCTTGATCAGTAACCACAGTTGGGGGGAATTAAGAAAAGGGCCTCTAAGCAAGGAAATACCCCAAAGTCCCATTGATCCTAAAACTGAGGAGAGAAAATCATGTCTGGCTGGATACCTGACTCGCATTTGGTGGAGAATAACCACTCATTCAGTAACACAGGAAGTATTTCTTTCTGTTTTTTTTTTGGGGGGACAGCATCTGTGATTTTTTTATTTTAATTTTTTAATAGATTACAAATTGAAAATAAATTATTTACAAACATAAATGAATATAACAATAAAAATGAAGAAAGAAATTACAGATCAGGCATAATAGTTCACTGTGTCAAAACCAAGAAACTTATATTCATATAATTAGAATTCTCAAAGTAGAAAGGAGTAGGAAAAAAATACTTAAAGATTTACAATTTATGAATTTGTTCAACTCATAATACTGCATTTCCAAGAAAAATGAACCTTTTGCACAAGAAATTTAAATAAAATTGCACCAAGATACACAAAAATGAAATTGTAAAAAACTTATTGTAAAGAAAAAAATCATTAAAGCATATACATAAAAGTATTAGCTATGGAAGAACAAAAATAAATAGCTTCTTATTCCACATCAGAAAAAAAAATGGAGACAACTTGCTCGGGGCCCCCTCCTGTCTCTCTCTCAGACAGGAGCTTTCTTTCCCTCAATAAATATATTTTGCTCATAGCCAAAAAAAAAAAAAAAAGAAAGGAAAAAAAAGGACCAAGTGTGTAAGAAACTAGACTAATTAGACTGAAAGAAAAGATCTGTCTTCTTTGAATTCTATACTTAGCAATCACACCTTTGAAATTAAAAGTAAGATTTTCTAGTTATACAAACTTGAAATATTTTAATACCTACAGAAGTAGCACATAGGAAATAAATTACAATTTATATTTTAAGTAAATTGTGAGAGCATAATTCAAAAGGCAAGAGAAGTTTCAATATGCTCTTGGATGAACACTAAAGAGCTCTCAATATGATAGTTATGCAGGACTATATAAAATATATTAAATGAACCCTTATTTAAAGATCATTGAAGACTTCTATGAAACAGTACCAATATTATGTTGGGTTGTACAGGTATTGTTTTCATAAATATGTTTGTGTATGTGTGTATAAAAGACAGGGAAGAATAATATAAACAGAAAATGGAAATATACTTTTTAACTTTCTACTAGGAGAAGATATCATACAATGTCTTTTAAATAAATTGTAAGTCAAAGATATAAATCTTAGAAAGAAAATTATGATTAAGCAATATTCAGAAAATTAAATGCTAATTAATTTAAAAGTAAATGATTCAAAGCAATTGAACTAAGAAAAATTATTCATGATAGCAAAGAAGTACTAAGAGTATAACATAAGATAAATACTGGAATGACAAATAAATGACCAGCACTTCTAACAGTTTGAGGATAGGATATTACATAACGTTCTAGAGTGTTGTGGACATGCATAATGACCATGACAGTTACTGGTGGCCAGGTGTCACTTGTGGGGCTGAGCTACAGCTATTTCTTTGAAATCCACCCTGTAGACTCAGATGGAATCATAACCCATAGAGTGGAAGAGAAGTCCATTTGTAGAGTGTGCTGATGGAAATATTTTGCTGCTGAACACAAAAGAATAACTGAAAGACTATTATTGTATACCTCTTATTCTCCTGTGCTTAATTGTTTGCCGTATTTGGTGAGTTCTTTCCATTCTCATTCATGGGGCTGTGATCAATTTAATCCTTCTCTAGAACATCATTTAGTAGTCTGCGTAGGCTTGGCTTTGTCATCATGAAATTCTTCAGTTGTTCTTTGTCATGGAAGTATTTCACTTCTCCATTATACTTGAAGGAGAGTTTTTCAGGGTATGTCAGTCTGTGTTGGAATTTGTTTTCTTGCAAGACATGAAGTACTTTGTTCCATGCTCTTCTTGACTTGATGGTTTGTGAAGAGAAACGTGCCATTATTCTGATAGATTTTCCCTTAAATGCGATCTGTTTCTTTTCTTTTTTCTTTCTTTCTTTTTTTTTTTTGTAGGACAGTTTCAGTAATTAACACATTGCATACATTCTTCCTAGTGGGTTAATTGTTGTACAAGATAACAAAGGTTCTACAATCTGAGGTACAGGATCTCAGGATAAATTCTGAGGGGATTTCACTGACCTTATTAGACCCAAAAGCTACAACTCTCATTGCATAGGTCCTGCTTTACCTTGGTCTTAACCAGCCAGCAGAAAAGTATAAAAGTGAAGTATAAGAAGTAAACCATGGTGTTATGTTGAGCTGTAGGGGACTCAGGTCAACAATTTCTGACATTGCCAATGAAGTGGAAGACCCAAAACTATTACGGACTACTGAACTCTTTTAGAATATTTTGCTGAGTTTACACACCTATAATATTTAAATGATGGAACTTCACAGAAAAAAGGGATACAGATGAATATCCATTTTGTATCTGTGTATTCAAAGTGGTTAGGATAGATATATAGTTACATTCCTTTAATGAATAGAGGGATTTGCTCTAATGGTGTTTGTAAATAGGAAGCATTTCATTGACTCGCTCTTTTTTTCCTCTTTTTTTTGTATTTTATATTTTGAAAAATTTCTTCCTTTTAGAGCTTCTCCAGAGTTAGAGGGTTTTCTCTTAACTGATTTTTTAAATCTTCTTTTCATTTCGCATTTCCCTTTCCCCACTTTTCCCTTTCAACATTTTTCTCTTATTTTCTTTTTTATCTTCTACTTTTGCTATTTAGAATTTTCCCTTGCTTAAGTTCTTGTTAGTGGTCATTGTCTATCACTCAATTTCCTTTTACTCACCAATAGTTATTATAGTACATTTCTCTCCTTAATTTCATTATCATGTTGATGATATTTTTACCTTTTTTTCTTTTTATTCTATTTTCCGCTTTCACAACTTCTTCACCTTTTCTCCTGACACAAATACTAATTTATGTGAATCCCACGATAAAGTATTAAATGTAGGATACTGCTGTTGAATATCATGCTATTGTTCCTAGAGGTGAAGTTGTTCCATTTAGTAGACATTACTGTAGGAAAATGGTCAATATTTAGTTTTTCTTAGTGTTTATACTAAAGTTATAGATCTATTTCTACAGAGGGTAGTAATTTACATGTCATTAAGTTTGTCAATATTTGGATTATGTAATTGATGCACAGAGAAGCTGTCACAGATGTTGTTTTTAAAGGTTTTCTTGAGAACCCAATACTTAGATCACCTATTGGCCATTTACAATAATGTAGTTTACTGTGGGAGAACTGGGTGTTGGCCAAATGTGCAGCAACCTCCCTTCTCAAGTAAATGGAAGTAGTTTGATACTGTGGCAGAGAAAAGACAAGCAGTCACTCATGAATAGAGAACAGCACTGATCAATAGACAGTAACTAAAAAGTTCTCCATATTGGAGAAAATGTTTTTCAGTGCAACAAACTCATGCCTCAAAACTCAAACAAACAAACAAACAAACAAACAAAAAAGTAGAAACATGAGAAGACAAGCCAACAAAATGCCTCCAAATACCTTTAAATTCCCCAAAGCAAATCACTCTATTCATTAAGAGAATGTAACTATATATCTATCCTAACCACTTTGAGTACACAGATACAAAATGGGCATTCATCTGTATACCCTTTTTTTGATTAAGTTCTGTTATTTGAATATCATAGGTGTGTTAACTCAGCAAAATAATCTAAAAGAGTTCAGTAGTCCATAATAGTATTGAGTCTTCCGCTTGACTGGCAATGTCAGAAATTGTTGACCTGAGTCCCCTACAGCTCAACATAACAACATGGCTTTAATTTTTAAATGACAATGGAATACCCTTCTCTGCCAAAACTAAAGCAAAAATGGGATACAACTGAACAATCATTTTGCATCTGTACATTCAAAATAGTTATGATATATATACAGCTACATTCTCTTAATTCCATGAAGAAAAAGATTTGTTCTAATAGTGTTTGTGGACAAGATATCATTTCTGCATCTTGTACAATGAATAACCACTAAGACAACAATATGCAATTGTATTAATATTGAAACTATCATACTAATAAGTTTTGAAACTGTCTCATTTCTGTTTCTCAATAAAATTATTTAAAAAATTAAAGGAGAATGATAAAAAATAAATGGGAAAAATGATACACATATTTTTTTTGCAAGCTTGATTTTTTTAAATATCCTACATTGGTTTCAGATTACTTTGCCTCCCTAAGCAGTGCAAAGCCTCACCCATTGAGACTGTGCTGAGAACCTCACAAAACTGGAACCAGAAATTCCATTTATTCTAGTTGTTCCCTATCTAGTTATCTTCCCAAGTTAAAACAGCATATTATAAAGATACAGACATACGTATATTCAAAAGAGCACAATTCATAGTAACTTAAGATTGAAAGTGGCCCATCTGTCTATCAACAGATGAATGGGTAAAGAAAATGTGTTACTTATGCACCATTGAGGACTCTGCCATAAAGAATAGACCTGAGGTCCTTGTAGGAAAATGGATACAACTTTAAATCATAATGTTAAGTGTAGTAAATCAGACACACAAATATAAAAATTGCATGTTACTCTTACATGAGAAACCCAAATTGATATTATAAAATGAAAAGTAGATAATAGGAAGAAAAGAGAGTAGGTTGCTCTCAGTGGCAAAGAGGCTTGAGAGAGGAAAGAAGAGAAAGATAAGCAGAATGGAGGAAAGGAATTGGACGGTTTTATGTACCTGTTTTAATCCCAAGCAAGTAATGTAGATATTTATATTGCAAATGTACAAAAAAAAATCAAGAAGGATATTAAGATGGGTTGAGTAGAAGGATATTAATGGGAAAGAGGATGAAGAAAATAATTAAGATGCATTATGCACATGTAACAACTTCCCACAGGAAAGTAGACATTGTGTACTACACACGTGTAGTATAAACATAAATTTAAAACTTCTCATTTATGTTATATCTGGCTTAAATTTAAATTAGTCAAGTGGTTATGTTTGCTTTAACCCAAAATCAACAGACAATACTTTCATTATAGAATATTTAATGTTTTACACACCTTCTAGGAGATCTCTCGGAAATAAAATTTATATGTGGTGGTGAAATATTTTTGCATTCTAGTTGTGAAGGTGAAGCCACTCTGTTTTTGCTTTACTTAATGAAACAGAGGATTTTGTTCTCAAAACTTCACAAAGGATTTTGTTCTCAACTAGTACATAGTATCTATTAAATAAAGTACAATGGAATGTTGAAAAGGAAGGTATTTGGGGAAATTAGTTTGATGCTCTTTGCTTCATTTTGTATTCTAATTTCCTGCTCTTGAAAGTTATGATACCTTAAGGTGAGTGGAGCTAGCAAAGTTCTGCAGTAGAGAAGTGTCATCATTCCGTATCCAGCTCGTCTTTCAAGCAGCTGTACTATTTTCCAGCAATGCTAGGGTACATTTCTGATGGCCTTCTTAGAAATTGTTGTTGTATACCAGTGTGCATCTTACGGTTGCTTGCTTGCTATTTAATGATGTGTCGCTCTTCTTGAATAATGATGCCTTTAAATGGTCTTCCTTCCATCTTTGAATTCTTCAATCTATTGTTTATGTAACAGTGTGAATCTTTTCAACATGAATAAGATTATGTCACTCTGTTGTAAACACTCCAACGACTCTCATCTGTACTAGAAAGAAAGGGAAAACTCCTGATTGTGGCTTATGTGAACCTGATACACTAACCACTGGCTTCTCAATCACATGTTCCTCTGTGTTTCAACAGTCAGTACCCACACACAGGGCCTTTGAAAGAGCTGCTGCTGCTTCCTGCAAGAATCCTTCACAGTGTTTTATGTTTTTGTTCTTTTGTCATGGTTAAATGATCTGTTCAGATGTAATTTTCACAAAGATACCTCCTAGACTGGAAAATAGGAACGCATTACAATCCCATACAATTATAATTCCTACAAAATAAAATCACCTAGGTAACGGAGAACAAAATAAAGATGTATTCTTTGGCAAATCCTCCACTTCAATTATCAAAAATATGAGGATGGAGTTAGGACATCTGTACTTTAAAATGTCTTATCATATAATTTTAACATTACTACATCACATATTTCATTTCCATTTCTCCATATCTTAAGTTATTTATAGATTTATATATTCATATAAATTATCATTTTTTCTCTGTAAAATGTAAATAAAAGACCCATAACAGTATGGACATAATTGGCTTGCTTATATCTTGCTTATTTGTTTAGCATATGTATAATGGTGCTTTGCTGTCTATTAAATGAACCCATTATATTGACTTGAAATACATGATTAAATTTTATTCATTTCTAAATATATTATTTACTAACATAATCATATTGCATTGAAACTCAAATGATACTTTATTTTTGTACTTTTGACTCATTTAGGTAAGATGAAAACATAATTTAAAACAAAAATTGATAAGTTCATAAATGTCTGACAGTTTATGTCATGTAGTAAGCATTCAGGTTTACATTGTACAAAGAGATAAATAAAATAGATTAGAATTTAGAAATCATAGCTCATTATTTTTAATGTCTTCCAGTAGACCACAAGACAACATGTTCATCAGACATTGATAGTCTTATGAAATATATATAAAAATGTTCAGAGAATCAATGTGAAAAAATAACAACAGATGAGTATCCATAGCATGTAGAGTTAAAATAAAGGAAATTTACATTACTTATTTACTAATAAATTCAATAGGGTATCTGGAAGAAAATAAAATGTTTATTATTTTTTATTATTAAAAATTCACATATAATATATATGATCCAAAGTACACTGTACCCATAGATTACCTACAAAGCTTACACTAAAATGCAAATAGTATATGTCTGAGTAATATTTCCAATTTGAATAAAAAAGGAATAAACTCAAAGGCTAACAAATGAAGACTTATCTAGCACAAAAAATATGAATTTTCAAGAAATTCATGTATTTCCTCTTTTCTTACAAATAATTTGAAGAATGAGAAAGGCACCTAACTGTGTAAAATGCAATAACAATAAATATTAATTAATGCATACTTTGTTCTGATTATTATGATAATTTGATAAGTTCTGTGGTATAACCACAGGCTTCTTGATGTTAGTGAGAAATTATGGCATGTGAGGAATGCCAGGACCAGAGAAATGACACACTAATTCCCATTCACTAAATGTTTTTAAACTATTAAAATATTTACAAAATGTTTATTAGCATAATGGTGTATAGTTATAAATGCATAAATTGTCTTAGTCCATTGGTCTGCCATGATAAAATAATATAAACTGAATGTCCTTACGTTAAAAAAAAATTCTGATAGTTTTGGAGGCTGGGGAATCCAAGATTAGGTAAGTGCCAGAGTTGATATCTGACCAAGTTTCTAATCAGATAGAAGGAATGAATAAATGCGCTTTACCCTGCTTTATAAGTATTGCATTTCCCATCACAGAACCTCTGCATTCACCTCTTCCAGATGTCCCAAACCTCCACCACCCCCACCTCAGTAGTTAGGATTTCAAGTGAACCTGAGCAACACACAAATTTTCAATCCACAGCAAATAAATATGTATACTCTTGGTATTTGTCAATAACCATATAACTGCATGTCCATATTAAATTTTTAGATAATTTGTATTCCCAACAAAATTGTACATTGTTTTTTAAATAAATGACTGCAATGTTTTTAAGCATGTAATCAGTTAAACTTATTTTGCACCTTCCAGTGATAAAGCACTATGCAAAATCTTAGCCAGGCTGCTGTGTGCTTGTCTTCTGTGTGACCTTTTCCAGACTATTACAATACTGTGCTCAGTAACCCAGGTTCAATGAACACTTACATGGAAAACTTACATTCAAACAGTTGCTAAAAATTTGAGAGCTCATAAATACTGAATAGTGAGGGGAAGCCAAACAGAAATTCTAATAGAAATAAGGTTGAAGAAAGCTTTTGAAATAAGGTCAGTTTTTGACAGGCATTGAAGTACTAGACATTTATAAAACAAAGCTGCCAATCAAAAGCCATCCAATTGTGTTATAAGTAACTGTGACTTCTCCAGGAACAGACTCCAAAATGAAGGCTCAGTGAAATGGATTTATTAGGACCATAAACTAGTAGTGAAGTAGTACAACAAGAAAAAACAAAGTATGTTCTGTCAAGCATAGCTCCCTGGAAGTTAAATTTTACCCTGAAGGAAAATTCTAAAAACAGTGATTATGAATGTTGTGTTGTATCAATTATAGAAAAGATTACTAGAATTTTACACCACTAAAACCACTAGTGACTTTTTAAAACCTGTGCATGGTAAAACATAAATCCTCCGGTTTTTAACACAGCAAAGACTTTCTGGCAAATACAGGTAGCACTATAGACAAACCTAATGGCTACTTTTAGGTGGAAAATAATGCTAGCAAACAAAATGTAGAAAATTAATAAAACTGTCATAGAGAATATTGGAAAAGCACTGATAGCATGGCATTGTATGTCAGGTGGAGTAGTCAAAATTCATGTGGTCAGCTTTTTCTTACACTGAAATATAAGTAAATGTTTAGCAGTTTATCATGTAAAATAATATTTTAGCAAAATCCTGGGATGAATAAATATTTTTAAAAATGTTTAAAAATATCACTAACAAAATATTTATATTGTGTTTTAAACTATCACATGTGGTTATTCTACAATATGTAGGCATAGGCAAAGTTTATTTAGATATGTACATTTAGTAAATCTGGGAATGGTTACTCAAGAAGATTTATCAATGTTTTGGGATTTATAAACTTTTTCAACAAATGTATTGTGCCCTTGGGACCCCTGCAATGCCTCAAACCCTGGCCAGTCCTGGCATGTGAAAACTTTTGCCACGGTCTCAGGACCACTCCACCCCTTCAGACCCAGGCCAGGTCCAGTTTGTGAGTGAGAACTTCCACCACGCTCTCAGGAGAGTGAGACCCACCCCAAGCCAAGGCACAGAGAGTATGTGAGAGAGCTTCTGCACTCCCCTGTGCCTGCTAGACTCCTCTGGACCTAGCCTAAGCTTGGTTTGTGAGTGAGAACTTCCAAAATGCTCTCTGGACCCCTCCAGACCCAGGCCAGGCATACAGGCCTGGGGTGAAACTGAAACTTAAGTCCCTGCAGAGAGGCTAGGGTACAGAACCACCAAGCTAATCCAGGAGCAGAACACCTCACCAGAGGGGCACCGTAGGGTGACTTACAAGGGCTGCAGCAGAAAGAAGCTAGGACAGCAGCCAGACCCAAGCCAAGCACAACTGGAGGAATTCAAACTTCATAGATCTGCACCAAAAATTCAGTAAGCACAAAAGCTATAAATTCACCAAAGTTCTACACAAAAGGACAGAGGACAGTGCTGTACAAAATGACAAAAACAAGGAGCATAATGCAATCTAAGGTCTGGAGCCAACCCAGAACAAGTGTAGAAGACACTAGCACAGAAGAAATTGGTAATCACACAGCTGAAATGTGTGAAAAATAGCATCTGAAGTAAAGAAACAACTGTAGAAAGGTATACAGGAACTCAAATCAGAAATAACCTAAGAAATAAAAAAAGAAATCTTTGAATTAAGAGCATCTGAAGAATCAAATGCAGAAACATATAGAGTAAATCAGATCAGAAATAATCTCTGAAGTAAAAGAATTAATAACTGCTTCTCAAGGAGACACTGATAAAAAATAGAGAAGATTAGGAAAACAATGGGATCTTTCTTTCTTTCTTTCTTTCTTTCTTTCTTTCTTTTTTTGGGGGGGAACTGGGGATTGAACTCAGACCCTTGCACTTGCCAGGAAAGTGCTTATTCTACTGAGCCATCTCCCTGGCCCCAATGGGGTCTTTCAATGAGCAATATAGTAAAGAAATGAAGCAGAGTCAGGGAGATATAGAAGAACTTAAAATTTGAATCACAGGCTTGAAAAACTGTTTCAGTGGAAGTGAAGACAGAGTATCAAATCTTGAAGATGTCATCACATCTTGACGGCAAGAAAAGATCTCTTGAAAACAACTAGGATGCAGGAAAAAAATAATTCATCACCTGAAAGATAATGCAAAGATGAACAACATGAGAGTAATAGGCATCAATGAGAAAGAAGGAGTTAATACAAGTGATATAAAAAGAATATGGGCAGAATTAATAGCAAAAAACTTCCAAATATGGGGAAACAATCAGACATTCAGGTAAACAAAGCATACAGAACTCCAAAGAGCATCAACACAATAAAAAACACACTGAGACATATAATAGTCAAGATGTCAGAAATGCAGCAAAAGAACAATATATTGAAAGCTGCTAAAGAATAGAAACAGATCACATTCAAAGGAAAGCCCATCAGAATAACAGCTGACTTCACTTCACAAACCATGAAGTAAAGAAGCACATGGAGCAAGTCCTCTATGAAAACGAATTCCAGCCCAGACTACTATACTTAACAAAACTCTCTTTCAAGTTTGATGGAGAAGGGAAATACTTTCATAACAAAGAACAACCAAATAATTTCATGATAATAAAGCTAATCCTACACAGAGTACTAAAACATGTTCAAGAGAGGCAAAAAAGGAATCAGAACTCCATGAACAAGAACAGCAGGAGGGACCTGGGAGATGGCTCAGTAGAATAAGCCCTTCCCTGACAAGCACAAGGGCTTGAGTTCCATCACCAGTTCTGAAAAAAAAGAAAAAAAAAAAAAGAACAGAATAAATCCATTAAATAGAACAAAGAATTAAACACAGGAGAAAAAGGAGTAAACAACAGCAGGTAAATAAAATGTCAATTGTAAGTAAATACATCTCAATTATAACTATCAATGTAAATGGACTCAATTCACTAATTAAAAGAAATAGACTGGCACAGTGGATTAGGAAATAAAATCCAAAATTATGTGATATACAGGAAACACACTTAAATCATAAAGAAATTCATAGGCTTCAAGTCAAACGATGGAAAACAATTTACATACCCCAGAACCTCAGTAAAAGGAGTAGCAATCCTCTTCTCAGACATTCTCAACTTCAAACCAAGAATAATCAAATAAAATAAAGAAGGCCACTATACAACAGTTAGGGGAGAAATTTAAGAGGAAGAGGTAACACTCATCAATATGTATGTACCAAACACGGGAGCAACTAACTATATAAGACAAATCTTAATGGATATGAAAAATCTAACATCCAATACCACAATCTTAACAGGAGAAATTCACACTCCATTATCCATTAAAGATAGGATAAGCAGAAAAAATTAGCAAAAAATTAGCAGAACTGAACCAGAGCTTGGAACAAATGGACTTAGTGGACATTTACAGAGTGCTCCATACAATCACAGCTGAATACACAGTTTTTTTCAGCTGCACATGGGTCATTTTCTAAAATAGACCACAATCTAGTCCATAGGTCATGTTTAAGTATATACAAGCAAACAGAAATTATCCCATGTATATTATCTGGCCAAAGAGCAATGAACCAGAAATAAATGACAAAAGAAAGCAGAAAAATCCCATAGATACATGGAAATTAAGCAAAACCCTACTCAGCAACCAGTTGGTCACAGATGAAGTTAAACAAAACTTGACCAATATCTTCAATGCAAAGAAAGTTCAAACACAAATTATCGGAATTTATGGGAAGTGATGAAAGCAGTTCTTAGAGGGAAATTTATAGCTGTGAACTCATACATTAGGAAAAAAAATGGGAACAGATCAACACCCTAATGTTGCACCTCCATGATCTAGAAATGAAAGAGAAAAAAAAAAAAAAAAAACCCAAGCCCAATGATGGGAGAAAATCATAGAGACTAGTGCAAAAATTAATTCAATCAAGATGAAAAAAGCAGTTCAAAGAATTAACGACTCAAAACGCAGGTTCTTTGAAAGACTGATTAAAATTTATAAGCCCCTAGCTAACCTCATGAAAAAGAGGAAAGAAAATATTCAAATATAAGCAATAAGTAATGAAAAGGGTATAGTTACCAACGACCAAGTGGATTTTCAGAAGATTATCAAGAGCTAATTGGAGACTCTTTACACTCACAGAATAGAAGACACAGAAGAAATGGACAGATTCCTAGAAGGGTACAAAGTACCATAACTGAATCAAGAAGATATAACAACTCTCAGTAACTCAATAACAGCTAATATAACACAAAATGTAATAAAAACCTATGACAAAGAAAAGACCAGGTCTTATGACAAAGAAAAATCTGAAGAATTCACAGCTGATTTCTACAAGAAATTTAGAGAAGATATAATGCCTATACTCCTCCAATACCTCAATTAATTTAAAAAGAAGCAATCCACCCAAAATTATTCCTAGAGGCAAGTATTATATTGATACCATAACTAGGGAAAGACACTACTAAAAAACAGAACTACAAGCCAATCTGCATAATGAACATAGATGAAAAAATCCTCAATAAAATCCTAGCAAATAGAATACAGCAAATCATCAAGATGATTATACATCATGACCAAGTAAGATTCATCTGAGAGATGCAAGGATGCTTCAATATACACAAATCTATAAATGTAATACACTATATCAATAGAGTGAAATCTAAAAACCACATGATTATCTCAATTGATACAGAAAAGGCTTTTGACAAAGTGCAACACTCATCCATGTTCAAAGTCCTACAAAAATTGGAATAGATGACTTCTACTTCAATCTTATAAAAAGCCATCTATTACAACCCAATGGCTAACATAATTCTAAATGGGAAAAACTGCAATTTTTTACTCTCAGGTCTCGTACAAGACATGAATATCCTCTACCTTCACTTACATTCAACATAGTTCTGAAACCATTATCTAGAGCCATTAGACAAGAGAGAGAAATAAAAGGAATAAGAATAACAAAATAGAAGTAAAATATCATTATTCACAGAGAACATGTTAGTTTACTTGGAAGACCCAAAAAAATCCACTAAGGAGCTACTAGAATTGATACAAAAATTCATTAGCATAGCAGGATACAAAGTCAGTACCCAAAACTCAATAACATTCCTCTACACAATAACAAACACACTGAGTGGGAAATTATAGAAATAATACCTTTTACAATAGCACTGTGGAAAATGCAATACTTAGCAATTAACCTAACTTAAGAAGTCAAAGATCTTTTCATGGAAAATTACAGTATTCTAAAAAAAGAGATCATAGAGGATTTAAGAAAATGGAAAGATATTCCCTGCTCCTGGATAGGAAGAACCAACATTGTAAAGATGGCCATACTCCCAAAATTGCTGTACAGATTTAATGCAATCCCTATCAAACACCAGCATACCTCCCAGACCTAGAGAAATAAATCCTAAAATTTATTTGGAGCCAGAAAAGACATAGAATCTCAAAGGTAATCCTGGAAAACAAAAATAAGGCAGAAGACATTACAATTCCCGACCTGAAATTATAGTAAAAATCTACTCTGATAAAATCAACATGGCAATCACAACAAAATAGACCTGAGGATCAGTGGAATAGAGCAGAAGATGCAGAAGCCTCTACAACACACTGAGCCAGCCACCTTATTGTCAAAAAAAAAAAAGGTATCAAACATGCTTACTTGAAGAAAGATAGCATGTTTAACAAAGGAGGCTAGAAAAAGTGGCTCTCCACATGCCAAAATCTAAAACTTGACCCATGTCTATCACGATGTCCTAATCTAAAGTCAAAATGGTTTAAAGGCATTAGCATTAAAAGAGAAACACTAAATCTCCTGGAAGAGAAAGCAAGAGGAACTCTTGAAGACATAAGAGTAGGCAAACAGTTCTTGAACAAAAATCAAATTGAATGGGTAATACTTGAAAGAATTTACAACTGGGACCTCCACTTATTGAGAAGTTTTTTCATGTCAAAATAAATTACCGACAAAATGAAAAGACAACCCACTAATTAGGAAAAATTCTTAACTAATAAGCACACAGACAAAGATCTTCTGTCTAGAATTTATAAAGAACTAAAAAAAAAATTAGGACCCCCAAATTTAAAAAGCCAATCCAGAAATGGATATCTAAGATGAACATACACTTCTCCGAGGAAAAAATTGAAGAAGTGAATAAATATATGAAAAAATGCTCCACATCACTAGCCAACTGTGAAATGCAAATTAAAACAACACTGAGATACCATCTCTCCCCAGAGAGAATGGCTATCATAAAGAAATCAACCAATAACAAATGTTGGAGAGGTGGTGGGGAAAAAGTAATTCTTCTCTCCCATTGCAGGGAATGTAGACTGGTACAACCATCATGGAATTCCATGGAGACTCCTTAAAAAACTATGACTGGTAATCCCATTGATGCCAGCCATCCCCCTACTGGGAATTTTCCCAGAGGAACTGAAAATGTCTGATCATAGTGATATATGTTTATAACAGCACAATTTGTGACAGCCAATTCTTGGAAACAACCCAGATGCTGTCACCGGAGGAATGGATGAAATAGATGCAGTATTTGTATATAATGGAGTATTACTCAGCTATAAAGAATGATAAACTCCAAGTCTTTATATTTTAGTGGATGCCACTTGAGATATACTTGTAAGTGAATTAAAACAGATCCACATATGTAAATTTCATTCAGTCTTTCTAATATAAGAACTCAAAAGTAGAAACAAAAAGAGAAAGCTATAATACAATTAAAAGGAAAGCGAGAATTGAGGATTAGACAATGCAGTGAGGGCAAGGAGAAAAGCTAGGAAACATAACAGGGGCAAAGCCGTACATTTATATGCACAATATGTAAGGCAATGATTCTGAGAAACATCAGCATGTTTCTGAAAGCAGCAGTTAATTGGTAGGATTTTCACCCTGACAAACTATATATGCTAATACTTGTGAATTAAGAAACTGTACTGAAGATAGTAATGTGTAATATTAGGGTCATGTTTGGAATGCCTGTCCTTCTGGTTTTTGAAATACATACTGCTTGTCATGTCATATCAATTACAGCCATAGTGCCTCTCTAGTATATGTTTGTTTAGAAAAAGGGCAATAAATGAAAAAATAGGCAAGAGAAGAATGTCATAGGACTGTCCTGCTACAATGTTGTATATTTTTCTAATTTTTTGTGTAAAAATATGTAATTTTTTATTATTTTTTAAATTTTTTTAAAATTTTATCTTCACAGTCTTTAGAGACTTAAACTTTGACATATTAATACTTGATAGAAAATACCTGTTCCATGTTATGTCTAAGATATTCAGACAGATAGTGAGGTTAAGCTCAACTGCCTATGTTAAAGAATAATAATATCATTAAGCTTCTCTTCTGCAAAGTTAACAACTTAAGTTTTCAGATCAAAAATAAGAGAAAAAGAAAGACTGCAAGGACAGCCAACATGTTGACCCTAGCCTTTCAAGGTCAGTGAAGACCCAAGACATAGGAGAACCTATACTGTAACGCCATGTAACTCAGTTGTGTCCCAAATTTTCTGAACAAGATTATTGGCACACAGAGGAAAGTGATCACCAATGTAGAGTGTGCCTAAGGAGAGTCACATGGAGAGAAAACATTCTCTCAGGCTTTCACAGAGAGCAAACTGGTCAATCAGTGGTGGTGACTTATATGTGTGTCTCATACTGAAAAAGCATCTACAAACTGTGGTACAGGGTTTCATGATAAATGCTGAGGATTTTTGACAGACATTGTAGATACAAAAGTTACATTTCTTATTATGTAGGTCTTGCTTTACCTTGGTCTTAACCATCCCGCAGAAAAGTATAAAAGCAAAGTATAAAAAGTAAAGCTATATTAATATTCTGAGCTGTAAGAGGCTCAAATCAACAACTTCTGACATTAGCAGTCCTATGGATAACCCACTACTATTAAGAACTACTGGAGTATATTCGACTATTTTGTTGAATTCATGTACCTACAATATTTAAATGACAATTCTGTATCCATCTCTGACAAAACTAAACAAAAAATGTGGATACAAATGAAGGACAAGTTTGTATTTGTATATTGAAAATAGAATAGATATACAGCTACTTTCTCTTAATTCAATGAATAGAAAGATTTGTACTAATAGTGTTTATGGACAGGATATCATGTCTGCATCTTGTACTATGAATAACCACGAACAAGTAAACAATATGCAATGTATCAATTACTGTCTCTAGTAATCAGTTTAGAAACTGTCTCATAGCTATTTGTTTCTCAATAAAATTATTAAAAAATGTATCAGTAGGTGATTCATGAATAAAAAAGAAAAATTCTGATCTTGTGTCATGGAAACATCCAAATAATTTAAAGTTACATATTTTTTTTGAATTCTAAAGCCAAATAAGATTTAAATACACAAAAGGGGATTATTGCAGTTTTTGTTATTGACAACATAGCTCTAAATCTGCATGACATTGACAGAAGTCAGCATAAGTAAGTCAAATGACAATAAAGTATCCCAAAATACCTCCTTTGAAGCTCAATTTTATTTTGCACAATATATCATTTTATTATAATATTACAAATCATCTTGGAAATACAACAGTTTGATACTTATTGCAATGCCAGTATTACAAGTTTAAAAAAACAGCTGTGTCTTAACAAAATTATATGCTATTTTTCTTCATACTGAAAATACAAAACTGAGATCAAATCAATATTTTTACTAGCATTTGAAAACTCAACTTTTGTACTGATGCTTCAAATTTTATAATGGATTCTATAAAAATATACTGGAGTAATGAGAATTGAGCGATTTGCTGTTTTGAAAATAAGATTCATATAATGTTTTAAAGAAATGATTTCACCTTAAATTGGCTCAAAATTTTCATTTGAAGTTCAGAAAATCATTGAGGAAATATGTATCAGCCTAGTTGACTATTGTAAGGAATTTACTAGCACAGCAGATAATAAATGTGTGCATGTGTGTGTCAAGTTTGCATATACATGCAGTTTTGCCTGCCTCACACTTTTTAAACTACAAAATTGTGAATATATGTTGCAGACCATCTACAATATATGTAAACACTAATTTAACTTCATAGAAAATTATTTAAATCAAAAAGTGATTTTGGAATGTAGGTTTTTTAAAAATTTCTTATACACTTCTAATTCACTGAAGAATTGTTGGACCTGTTTTGTGTTTACTGTAACTATCACAGACATAAGAATAAAATGAGGAATAGTGTCACTAGCGCCATTACTCAAGGTATCATATACAAGCATGGACAAATGTTTGAGGTTTGTGAATACAAGCAGAAAACAGGAAAATATTTCTGGTTACCTGTCCTGCCATAATGTTTGAGGGCTACGTTAGGGGAATTTCCACAGTGCTTTTTTTCTTTTTTTTTTTTTTAATGTATTTAGCACAGGGTCTATAGGCTCTCACTATGTAGATTAGATTCTTAGTGATCCTCTTGATTACAGCCTCCCAAGCACTGGGATTATAGGTGCATGCCACCAAGCCCAGTCTCCCTTCCCAGTGTGCCCCACTGGCAGGCCCAGGGATTAAATCCCCAGTCCCCGCATCTGCCTAAGTAGGCGCTTTAATCCATAAACTATCTGGCCGGCCCTCCACACTGCTTTCTATTCCTTCATAAAAACTGTATTCTCTCCGTACTTCTTCCTTAGAGACACTTTACATGTCAGATTATATGTTTCACTGTGCTTACAACGAATTCACACTTGCCTTTCTGAAAAGTAAACTTTTTGACTTTAAGGACATGAATGTTTTACTCAAAATTTTAACTCAGCTTTTTGAATATGGCATTTACTTTTTTTCAATATAGCATGGTTATTAACATTTTTGGTGATGAAAATTTTAAAGTATATTATATTCAGTAAATCTTTGTAAATTTTATAATCTGACGTATTTTGAAGGAAAGTAGATATGCTTACGCCGACTGATCTCTGTGATACTTCTGCTGGAAGATTCAGAACAGTGCTTATAGAACATTTTGCTCAAATTCAATTTAAATATCGAAGTTTGAATTTAAAAATGTTTATTTTTTTAAATGCTTGAAAAATAACTCATTTGTGGCCAGGGATATAGCTCAGTAGAGTAAGCAACTACCTCACAAGCACAGGGTCCTGAGTTCAACCCCCAGTACTGAAAAACAAAAAAGGAAGAAAATGAAAAGAAAATTAATTCTTTAATATGATCTATTGAGTTTCTGTAAACATTAAGTGAGTTAACGCACATAATTCTTAGAATATCTTTAATATAGTCTTATGGCATTCTGTGATACTATGCTTCTATAAAGTAAATGCAATGTTTTTTTTTTCTCTTTGGGATAAGTAGAACAATAACATTGGCTAACGTGGCCACATATATGCTTGGCTTTATGCAGCATAACCACATGGAGAGCAGAATATTGACTCGGTCATTACATATGACCTAAAAATCATAAGCACCAAAATTACACTTTTAGAAATTGTTTGGCCTTCTTAGACTTAACATAGAAAGTAAGCTGAAAAAAATGATAAAGAGCAAGAGACACTAAATTTAAGTAATACATATAATATGTAATATTGATTGATGTCTTCCTATACTTCATTTTAATTCCTTTTATATCTATTGAAAATGGATATAAACTAGACAAAGGTATCTCCATAAACACTTGCTATCTGAGGTTCGAAGAAGTTTAAAATCTCTAGCTTTCCTATTTGACATTTACAAGGAAAATAAAATATTTAAAGATCCCACCGCTCTAAAAATTTTTAAAAAATAAAAAGAGACACCATTTTGAAGAAAAAGGTAATGACAAGATACACAATTATGTGCCAGTGGACTAATTATGCTTTCATGTTAATGAACGAAATATTCATTATGGCTTAATAACCTTCTCTGAATTTTATAATAATGATTACTCTTCAAATTATTCAAGGAGCAGACATTTGCATTTTATACAAAAGAGCAATATAAATGTTTTATACCTGAAGCTGCATTTAAATATTACTTTTTCTTAAACATTAGATAATTTGCATTAAGTAGCTCATGTTGCCCTTGAAATTGAATTTATTTTATTTATTTATTTATTTTTCTTGGTACTGGGGATTGAACTCAGGACCCTGTGCTTGCCTGACAGGAACTCATTCTACTGAGCTATCTCCCTGGCCCTGAAATTGAATTTATAAAATGTAATATGTAATACCTTTCCTTATAAAGTATTCTTAATGTAAAAATGCAAATATATAGGCAAGTTTATATATAATGTGCCCTGTCAAATATATATATATATATATATA
>NW_004524726.1:297347-313892 GCF_000260255.1 Octodon degus | reverse complement strand
TAAAAACAAACAGGGACTAAGATGATCAATCTTAGGCAAATAATTTCCTGGAAAATTGCTCATACAAGAAATTTCTGAGAAAAACAAATGAACCAGTCAAAAGCTTGTTTAAGAAGGAAATACAGGTGCAGTTTTAGCTGAGGTCCGCCCCGCGCCCAACCCAGGGGAGTTGCGAAGCACCAAGCCGTGTTCCCTCCTCCAGAAGCACAGGGCTGTATTTCGCGCTGCTGCCTCAATAATTGGCCATGAGTATCTTTGTAACTCCCAGAAGAAAACAAAATCTCCCAAGTGAGGCGATTGCAGTTTCCAAAGCAAATTCCCTGGAAACACTGAACTGCAGCGACCGTGGAGCGGTTAGCCAGAGGCCCGGGCAGGGCCACGAGAGCCTCTCCCGCGCGGTAAGGGCGCATTGCCAGGGGCCGCCCTGCGCGCTCCTTTATTTGTGGGTGAGGAATATTTTGCTGATTCTTTATCAAGTGTGCTTTACTGTTTACATTGAAATTAAATGTTTCCTGCATATTGTTAATGTCTGTTTTTAATGGAAACTTGTGGAAGCTTAAATGCTGACTCAAAAGTTACACTGTTTTGAAAGACTGACATGTATTACCAAATACATGTATTACCAAATTATCATCCAAAGTGGTTAGCATTGTGCTTGTATTCTCGCTAACATTGTGGAATAAATTGTGGATTTTTAATAGCTTTGGTAGCCAATGGTTTTTCTGCTTTTTTGGTTTATTTTTTTTTGCGTTTTTAATTGTAAAATCTTAGCATATTATGTGCATGTAATTAAGATATTTAGTATCAGAAATAATTATTACTTTGCTTTTTTCTAGACTTTGCTAGACAATATATATTTTTGTAATTTTTAATAATTGTTATGGCAAGAAACTAATAAATTTTGATTTATATACTTGTATAAGTTTCACAGTTTAATTTTTTAATTTTTTTCACTACAAAAGTATTGTTTTTTGAAATTAAATTTATTAATTATAATGTTTTTGAGGTTTATTCTTATTTTAATAGGTCTCTTTACTTCACAACCCCATACATAAGAAAATATAACATTCAGTTTCTTTCATATCTTTTAGTTTCCATTTGTTGAAATACAATTTTAGTATTTGAATGAGAAAGAATTAATTTAATATATTTAAGCATTAAAATTTATATTATTTTGTGTTTAAAAAATCTGTAATTTAAATTAATACCATATGGCTACTGATTTAAAAAACATAAGTGATGCTATTAACCTCCCAAATGTACAGAATGGGCAACTGCCTGAAGATATGTGAAGAGGCCTTTCAACATGTTGAATTTGTCATGGTAGATTAGGAAGGGAAATTAGTACTAAAAAGAACTAATAGGTTATAAATCAATTTTATTTTGATTGTGAAGGACTTTTTGTATTTCGAACATCGATTTTATTAAGCTTCCAAATATCTGAAATTTTCAAGAATGCAATTCAACAGAATAGTTATTTTTATTATTACTGCTTTAAAATTTAACATTTTATTTAATCCTGAATCTCTTTTGACATGTCACATTATTTTAAACTACTCAGTTTACTTCACTGTGCACAAATTTTTTTGGTCTACAAAGTAGTTTATAAATTGTTATAAGTTCTGTTATGAAATCACGCATTTGGATAATTCTTTTACTTAAAATGTTGCTGACTGGAAATACACTAATGATATTTTAATTGAGGATATATGTAATTAAAACTTGACAATTACTTATACCTTACAAATTATTTACATGTATTCTCAAAGTAAAAGTAAAGTACATGCAGCAAAAGTATTTTACAAGTGTTCAATATTTTTCAATTGACTTAAACTTTTGCAAATTTGTGCTACAATTCAAGGAATTTTATAGCACTGTGTTTGGCAGGTCCTTTTACTGTCCAGTATTTCAACTAGAAAGGATTATTCTCAAAATAGATTTATCCTCATTTTCTTAGCAGAGTTCTTACATAAATCATGGAAGAGAATTTTTAGCAGTTTTTAATATTAGCATCATAGTTTCATCATCTCTGTACAAATGCCTTATTTCCTCTGCATAGTTGGCATTTTCTTATTCTATTTCATACAAATTATAACTTTAAGTGTCGCTGGGTGACTATAATACAATATGTAAAACCTTTAAATTTTTTTTTTTTTTTTTGTATTTTAGGGAAGGGTTTACAGGGTGTTCAGGGTCTCACTACTAGGTCGGACATGCAGTGATCCGCCTGTTTTCAGCCTGCCAAGAGCTGTGATTACAGACACGCGCCAGCACGTCCAGTCTCAAGTGCCATCTCAGCGCACCCCTGGGGCTGGGATGGCACAGCAGGCCAGGGGATTGAACTCCTGGACCCTGTACCTGCTTGTAGGTGCTTTAATCCACTGAGCTATTTGGCTACCCCCCCCAAAAAAAAAAACCAAACTTTAAATCTTAAAAGGCTTCTAATAATTTATAATTTGGTATAACTTTAGATTATTTGATTTTTTTAATATTATAAGACAACTGTAAATTATGTTTAGGTTATTTTGAAAGAAAGTAGCTAAAATACACGATCTTTTATAGGCATATTTCATTTCTAAGAAACTACTCCTTGGAAAAGATAACCATCTATGCTTATAAGTTGTCTGCTTCTCAGCAAACTAATTGGGTGCCACTCCCAGGAAAGTTTATAGTTTGAAATTAATGATATTAAAATATCCTTTCGGGAGCTGGGGAGATAGCTCAGCAGTCTAAGCACTTGCCCAACCAGCACAAGGACCTGAGCTGGATCCCTAGTACCGAATGCTTGCTGGCTCTGGGCTAGCAGTGCCAGCTTGAAGCTGCCTGTAATCAGGTGCTGGGGAGGCTGACACAGGAGGATCACCATGAGTCTATACTGTATAGAAAGACCCTGTATCAAATAAACAAATAAATAGTTTTAAATGCCCTGTCATTAGTGCCATAGAAGTATGAACCACGTGTATCAGGACATTCAAATTCTGAGAAACATATGAATAAAAACTTAAATGAATGGATTCCATGAGGTCGTAAATACTTACTTACTTCGGTCTATGTATTGAGGAATCAAATAGCAGAATTTGCAGTGCTGCAGGTTTTTGAACCAATATATCTAGTAAAAAAGAAAAAATGTTGAGATGTTCAATGGGTTCAATCATCAGGATTTTATGCTAAATTTTAAAAGATGGAATTTAAGTAAGAAACTAAACTGTGAATCAGAATTTCCCAGATTTCTTCCCTATGAAAGTATTTTAGAAACGATATTTTGGGTAAAATTTCAGAGACAAAATTAAGCTTTCTTTTATCCTGTGTTTGCATGCTTTTACTAAAAGGGAGTATTCATTTTCCACAATTGGCTTTATAAATATTGCAGATAAGAAAAAAGGGAAACATCTGGATAGAACAGGGTTCACCGGTTTTGTGGAGACTTTCTCTGTGGGTACAGATTTAAGCATAATGTCTACCATCATCGTCAATGTGCCCAATCTTGTCACATTTAAGCATAATTACTGAATTTATTTTATTATACATGTATGACAACGATTGACTATTTTATAATGTAAAATATATTATCAAATTTCCATTTTCAAACTCTTCATCAAACATATGTCATTGTTACTTTGCTGGTAAATAAAAATGACACTCCATTATAGAATGTTTATCTTTCACAGCATTTTCTGAAGCCAAAGTCATGGCTATTTTTCAGTAAAAATGGCCATTAAAATCCTTTTCCATAAATTTTCTCATTAAATAAATAATAATGAAATAATGAGTGTCTTTCCATTTTATTTTGTATAACTTGGCATGATACAAAGAAGGAAAATGATAACAATTTTACTTATATCCTCGTTATTGGTGTGCCATAGTCATTTTCTACCTTTCAATGACTGAAAATGCTTTTGTAGAGTACTGGCTTCTTATTATCCAGAAATGTACTAGGAATAGGTGTAATCTCATTATACCCACCACTGCTTAATAGAAGAATATGTAATATTCATTTGAATATCTGTGAAGTAATGTAGTTGAATAGCTTAATTTTCTCTGCTATAAGGTGGTACAATTACTTTTTTTAATGACAAACTCATAAAATGATACAGTGACAATCAGCACAACAGCCATATTTCCATTTGCTTAGGAGACATGGGATACAGGGTAAAACTTTAATTTACCTAAAGAAATTTTGAAATAGTGCTGATAACCAAAATGAAATCATACATCACAGTCTTAGTTGCCCCTGTTTTATAATTGCTTACATTTTTATTGGCAGCTCACTAATTGACGTAAACATATCATTAGGTCTGATGAGTTAGGGTTGAATTTCAGTGTTGCAAAGGATAACTAAATTTCCAAAACAAATGAACAAACAAAAATGTAATGAATAATATTAGTAAGCCCAGTAAAAAGTGTTAAAACTGCAACCTCTGAAGCCCAGTGTAATGCCAATGTTTTGAGCACTTTGGACTTTACTGTGTGTATGTTTGAAATCACTTATTTTCTATTAGGGTAATTAATTTGTTAGCATCTAAGCAAGAAAATAGCAGTAAAGCATATCTTTTAATACTCCCTAAAACGAGGAAATATATGACTACATGAGTACTCTATGCATAGATTATATTTTAAAATATTTAAATATTCTTTCAGCATAAAATGTAAATGTGAAAATTAATTAATGTAGCAAAATAGTATTAGTATTTGAAACTATTAAAGTAGCATAGCCTTCTAATAATATTATGCCTTAATGTAGTGAAATCTGCCTATTTTTACCTGATGTTAGAACTTACTTTCTTCTTGTTTGCAAACTATTGAAAATATTGTAAGAACCATGAATGTCATGCTGAATATCTACACTTGACTTTAAAAATTTAATATGAAAAGTATATTTTATTTAATTAAATCATCAAAAAGCTAAAATACTCTTTTTTTAATGATAGCTAATATTGCTTGAGGTTATTTTTAAAGGAATGCACATGGCACATTTGGAATATGTTATCTTTCTCAACACCCTGATGGTGGAGAAACTTCTGCTGCTTATCACAAAGGAGAAAAGTGCTGCTGCAGATATTCAACAGACTGACAACATCGAAGACATTCTCAGTTGCTCAGGGGCTTGTTAATTGACACAGTGCTCAGTATCCTACCTTTAGCTACTCTTCCGTCATATGCAGCAAAATGGACACAAGCAGATAAATTGGTTTAGCAGGCTTGGTTCTGAACTTTAGCGCACCCAAGGGCCAGCTTCACTGAGATGGAACTTTGTACCCCTACCGCTTGAGATGGAACTTTGAAGAACTGGACATCTAATTCTTTGTCATTATGCCATTTTTAGATAAGTTACAAGAATAAATCCAAACAATCAACAGGACAATTTGTATACCTTAAAAATGATGAATAATGCATAGGCAAAGACAGGAACCGGGGTTCTATTCCTGGCTCTAAATGCCACCCCAGCCCTGCCATCAGGCATGCTAAGCTGGCCATTGAGTCAGGGTGTGGTGTTGCATGCCTGTAATCTCAGTACTTGGGGAGGATAAAAATAGGAGGATCATTACAAGTCTAAGCTGCACAGTGTTCCTGTACCAAATACATTTAAAATTGATGAATGAAATAATTTTATCCTCAAACAAAAAAGTTATTTTACCAGATCCCAGGTTTAATAATGAAATGCTGCATGTATATACTTTTTCATCTATTGCTAGACTAATTTTGTAACGTACCATATGTGATACCTCTTAAAATTATGCTACTTAAAAAAATTCCCTAAGAACAAATGCATTTATTTTCATTAATGTATGTGAAGTGATATTTTAAGAGGTCAGTTTTCTATTATTTGTTTTTAATATCTAGTAATGTATATATAAATATACACTTAAATATATTTAATATAGATTTATTCAATTCCATAAATGGAATAGTAATAGAAGAGGAGGTAAATATATTGCCTGATAGTTTAACTGCAGTTTGAATATGCACTTTACATTGTTCCATGGGAGACTTAAAATCCCAGCTTGAAAACAGGCAGATAAATATTGTTTGAATTGCCTTTAATAAAAGAGAACAAGGATAATATTTTAGATGGATTTTACTTGATAGAACATATTGATAATTTAGTCACATCAAACCTAAGAAATATAGGCCGCATGATTAACAACTGGAAAAATAACTAGATGATTTATCTTGTAACTAACATTTTCAAGTAGAAAATAGAACAGAAAAACCTGAATACACTTTTAAGGAGTATTTTCATGGGGAAACCCTTTCTTTTGAATAGTTTTAAAACTATAAGGTTTTTAGACTCAATTATACTTCTATTAATAAATGTTTGTTTCATCAGTTTTTTATTTTCATATTGAATAGCCACACTCATTTTATTCCTTGACAGCTTTCATTTTCCAAAACAATAGTATCTTTACCTCAGTCCCTTTCATTTCTCTTATTTGAATACCATGTTTTCCCTTGACCTGTATCTGTGATTGGCTTTCAAGGCCAAAGTTAGATTTTACCTTCATGCTGTGCTGCTGGAAAACAACAAAGGTTAAATCAATACCCCACCCTATCCTTTTCTGAAAAACAATAACTTCTTCACACATATGACTTACATAAGACTATGCTTGTTGTCTTTATTTAGCCTTAAGGATAGACACAGACACACCAAATTTAATTCTTTACTTTATAAGTTCTGAACTGACCCATTTTTCATTGGTGGTGGTAGAGGTCATGTAGCAGCTGTAGCAGCAACAGGTGCAGCACCACGTGTTTACAGTACGTGTGGCTTACAGTCCTCTTGGGAATGGGCACATGTATACAGTACAACTTGTTTCTTCATTCAAGGCCTCTTTGCTGGTTTCACTCCTCCCTTCCTCCTACTGTAAATTCTTTTTCCTGATTATCTCTCTTGGTGATATCATTGTTCTTTTCTCATATTTATGACATATAAGTTTACATTTTGAAACTATTAGGGTTCTGTGGGCCATTGGTCAGTACATCTACTCATTTCTACTTACTCTACACTTCTCCTTTTGTCCTCGATATCACAGACCTCTTCCCATTTGCTAAAGGTTACCCCGTGTGTCTCCTCTTATCCATCATTCATTGTGATCTTTGTATTTTACTATACTTAAATAAGAGTAACATATTTATGGTATTTGAGCTTGTGTGTCTTTCTCATTTCACACAACCTTATATTTTTAAGAGCATCTGTTTTCCTACAAATATTCTACATTTTTCCTCCTTTATAAGCCCATAGTATTCCATACGTGTGGATACCACATTTTATTTATCCAATTGTCTACTTGTGGCTATGTAGGTTGCCTCCACAGTTTAGATATTATGAATTGTGCTATTATAAGCATTGGCAGCCATGTGTGAATGTAGTATAAAATCTTTAGCTCTCTGGGGGAAGACAACAAGAATGGATATAACTGGGTAATGTGGAATTTCTGATTTCAGCTCTTTTACAAATCACTTTGTTGATTTCCATAATGGTTAGAATAGTTTACATTTCCAATAACAATAGAAGTTTTCTTTTTATCTGTAGTCTTGCCAATTTTTGTTGTTTTTTTACTTCTTGATGGTTGTCAATTTTCTGATGTAAAATGAAATTTTAACATTGCTTTAACTTTCACTTATAAAATGACCAATTATTTTGGACACATTTTTCATGTATTTTTTGGTCATGACACTTCTTTCTCTGAGAATTGTCTGTTCATTTCACTTTCCCATTTTTCCAATTATCTTTTATGCCAAGTGTTTTATTTTTTTATATTGAGTTCTTTGAATATGTCTAAAGAATAGCTGACAATTTGTTGTTGGTGGTGTCCATTATGTACGTTGTCTCTTCACTCTACTAACTCATTCCTTCACTATGTGGAAGCTTTTCAATTTTCTATCCCCTTTGTTGATTGCTACCTTTTAACGTTTAGATCTTTGAGCCATTTTATTTTAGCTAGTACATTGTGAGAGGTAGGGGATCAATTTCAAACTTTTATAAACAGTTATCAATTTTCCTCAGCACTGTTTGTTGAATAAGCCATTTTTTCTTACAATTTATGCTTTTAGTCCCTTTGTCAGAGATCAAATGTTTAAATACATCTGGAGAGTTTTTTGGACCCTAAGTCACATGTCTATTTCTTGACTAATAAGATCCCCTTATCATTGCTCTCTAAAGTGTATGTTGAAGTAAGGCACAGCACTGTGGTGCCTCCAGCTTTGATCTTATTGCCCAACATTGTGTTCACTATTCTGGATCTCTTCTGGTTTCCTATACATTTGAGAATTGTATTCTATGGATTTTAAAATGGAACTGCATTGCATCTGCAAAACAATTTTGGGAGTATGGTGGACAGTATTGCTTCTGCCAGTCCAGCAGCAGGGGATATGCTGTGCATTTTCTGAAGTCTTCTTTCATCTTCATTTTCAGAGCATTGTAGATTTTCTTTGTAAAGTTACTTCCACTTATGTAGTTAGGCCAATGTGTAGGTAATTAAAATTTTTCTTGATCTGTGAGGAATGGGATTGTTTTTGTAACTTTCTTTTCATTGAGTTTATTATTGCTTTCCACAAATGCTATCAAATTTTGTGAATTGACTTCATATATTTCAATACTGATGAAATTGGTTATTAATTGTAAGAATCTTCTAGTAGAATTATTTATTTTTTATATAGAGTATCACATCATCTGCAAATGATGGTACTTTGAACTTTTTTCCCCCTTCTTTGGGTTGATGTCTCTGGCTAATATTTAAAGCGTTATGTTGAATAAAAATGATGGTGGATATAGTTGTCTTGCTTCTGATCTTAGGTTGAATGCTTTTAATTTTTACCAATATAATATGATGTTACCCATTTGATAACTGCTTTTATTAAATTCAGATACAGGACTAAGGAGATAGTTTAGCAGAAGAAGCTCCTGCCTAACAAGTGCAAGGTACTGAGTTAGATCCAGTACTAAAAAATAAAACTCAGATACAGTCCTTCTATACCTGTCTCCTTTAGGGTTCCTACTTGAAAAGGTGTTGGACTTTGTCAAATGCCTTTTCTGCATTGATTGATATGAATTTTGTGCTTTTGTTTACGTGACACTTTACATTTATTGTTTTGCATCTGTTAAACCATCCTTGCATCTGTGAGATTGAACCTGCTTGATCATGATGTGTGATCTTTTTAATAGTATGGTGCGTTCTACTTCCAATAACCTTCTCAAAGAATTTTGTGTCTATATTCATTAAGGAAATTGACCTGTAATTTCTTTTTTTAATTTAGTTTTTATCTTATTTTAAATTCAACATGGCACGGGCTTCCATATATGAACTTGGAAAGAGTTTCTTTCAGTATGTTTGAAGAGCTTGATCTGTAAAAGGAGATATAACTCCTTAAAGGTTTTGTGAACTATTATTTTTTTCCTATGATCATTGAGATCAAAATACTTATTAAGCATGACTTCCTTAAGATTTTTACCCTCCTTAAAACCACTCAGCTTTAATATACTTCAGCCTAAAACTACACATACCCTTTCTTCAAAAATCCTTTAATCCTTTAAATAGACTGAAAATTCTATGATCTTCTATTCTGTTTTGTCACTCTTTCCTTCCACTTTTTGCTCAGGTTTTTTTGTAGACTTGTTCATTCATCTCCATAACAGGAAAACACTTTTTGCATAAGCAGAGAAACAACTCAGCATAATATGGCCTGCCCCATTGCGAAATAGCGGCAGTCACTCTAATTCTTTGTAACCACCCTTTCTATGAAGATATTTCTTCATTAATCCTGGAGTTGTTTTTATTTGAATTTTGACTATTACTATTATCAAGCTTCCAAAGTCTATTATAAAAACAGGCTCTCTGCCTCAATATTTTTTCTTACCAGCTTTCTATAGCTTTTGATCAAAAGCTACTTCTTTGGCCCTACTAAATTTTAAATTATGTAATCCAATACTTTACCCTATATACTGTTCTCAAATATCTTTATTTGTTATTAAATTATATTATTTGTATGTTAATATTCATTTTGATCACTACCTTGAAACATTTTATGTATTTTTCACTTATTCAAATTCATTTTCAGTGGTTTCAGTCCATCTTGATTAAATTCTGTTTAGAAAAGACATAATCATGATTTCTGTCCTCATTTTATTTCATGATCATTAGCTTCAAGTGGCACTCAGGGTTCCTGATATTCATACAACATTTTGGCAATTCATTGACACACTAGCCTTTTTAAGATTTTACTTATGACTTCTCCTTTTTTCCCCTCAAACCAGGAATTATACCATTTCATCTGTGCATGGAAATGACCTTACTTCCCACTACTCAAATAAGATTGTTATAATAATTACAGAGCATCCCAACAGGTTCATAATTCATTATAGATCTATTAACATCTGTCCCTGCATATTTCGCTTTATGTTCAGTAAAAGAAATGAGATATTTCACCCAAGGACCAACCAATTCACATGTGCCATACATCATATATTATCTTGCCTGCGAATGGCATTGTTGTAGCAATTTCTTGTTTATTTCCAGTATCATCAACATTACCTTCTGCTCTACAAAATGTATTCAAGCATACAAGCATGCTGTTTTTTTTCTCAAGTTCAAACTGAGGTAATAAATAAGCAAAATACAGCAAAATAAAATAAAACAAAGACAAACTTTTCTTTTAGCACCCACCATTGCATATCCATTTCCTGCTCCTATTTTCCATGTCTGTCTTCAAGGGCCCACACATAGACACATGGAGACACACATTTGCCACTTTGAGGATGCCCTTCCCATTGTCTTTCAGAAATCACTCCCATTAGAATTTGCTCCCACATGTCTACTAACATTGCTTCTAACAAGGTCATCAATAACCTTCATTTTATAAATCTATTTGTTAGTTTTTTATTTTCTGTTATTCTTTATTTTTCCTATTTGATTTAGCAGCAGTAGTTTTCATTATTATTGACTCCAATGTGGAGCACTTTATCTTGTTTATCTTTATGACTCTTTGCCTTCTTCTTTACCTCATTGAATGTCGCCGCCAATTCTGCATACACCTCATCTCCACTGATGTGCTCTCCCATTGCAGTTCCCTGGCTCACGTGTACCAACTAGTACCTCGCACAGAGGTTTTAATGCATATTTGTAAGCTGAAAATATACAAACTCTGAGTAAATCCTAGCCCTTTCCCTTAAATACTGACATCTTCAGGTATTCAATATATCCAACTGTCTGTGTTTCAAATGTGTTTAGATTTCGATAACACTCTGTTTTATTCTCAATACTCTGTAACTTTCATATTTTTAGTTTCTATTTTTATCAACAAAAATAGCTTACTTGTGCTTTCTTACCCCAAGTTCTTTGTAAAATAATTTCAGTAAGCTCTTTCACTTACACTTGACATTCCATGCACCAAAAATTATGAGGGTTTTAATTTGAAATTACAGTTATATTTTTCAAAAATTGAGTTTTTACACAACCACAAAAGATATTAGTTTTGAAAGCTAATAGGTACACTTTAGTGTCCAGAAGTAATTATGAACTAGAAGTTCATCTGCTTTCTTCTAAAAGATTCACATAAGTCTACCTAGAAAAGGTCAAGTCCTATAATATGATGTCATATGACAATAGGAAAGAGAATAACCCCTGCATTTTAGAGAAGTTAATAGAAAGACATTTGCTAGGAAACTATATGAGCCAGAGACAAATTGTGTAAGACAATTTTTCAAAATGTTCAACACTCAGGGCTATGGAGATAGCTCAGTGGTCTAAGTGCCTGCCTGGCAAGCACAAGGACCCAAGTTCTATCCCTGGTTCCGCATGCTGTGCTGGCCCTGAAAACAGGTATATTAGTGGAGAGAAATTGCATCAAATAAATAAATAAATTTTTAAAAATCAAAATGTTCAACACTCAAAGATAGACATATGAGAAAACTTAATACATTTTTGCACATACATTTACACACACACAAATACACAAACATTTCAGCAATAGTGCTATCATCTTAGTGAACAATGAATTTAGAGTATAAATTCACTATATTTAATGTAATAAAGGCCAAAATCAACCACCAGAGTAACAATAACAAAACAGTTAAAACTGGGTGTGGTGGTATTCCCTTTTAATCCCTCTACTGAGGCAGGAAAATTACTTCACCTGCAAGGCCAACATGTGCTACGTACTGATTTTAGGGACAACAGTACACTGCCTCAAGTCAACTGATAAAAAATACTTGAGCAGCTGTGGTGAAAATGGAGCACTTTTCTATTCTTTGTGGGAGTGTAGACTGGTAAAACCACTATGGAAATTCCTCAGAAAACTAGTACTAAAGTTTCCATTCAACCTCGCTCTTCTCCTCATGAGTACTTTTCCAGAAGAACGGAAGCATCATACATCATATGGCAATGATATTGTCATAGCCTCATCTCAGAAACAACCCAAATGCCCATCAAATGTGGAAAAGATAATCCAAAAAAGATGTGGTATTTTTATACAATGCAGGATTACTTGGCGATAAAAAAATAAACTGGAGGCTTTTACAGGGAAAGGGATGCAACTAGAGACCATACTCATGAGTAAAATAAATTAGAGCTGCATTTGTGAAAGTTACATTGTCTCCTTAGGGCAAGAGCCTGAAAGAGTAAATAGGGTCTGAAAGGTACAATGAATACTGTGAAATAGAAAAAAAGCTGATTCAAATGAAGGAACAATTAGGATGAAGGAAAGAAGAAAACAGGGAAAGTAAAAAGAAATACACACACACACACACACACACACACACACACACACACACACACACTGGATAGCCTGGATAATTGTGCTTCTGCTCTGTGCTGGTCTATTGAAAGGAACAGTTAATGCTTAATTCCTTTTCTCTCTCCTTTTTAATTTTATATAATTTTTCATCAATTTTATAGGCTTATATCTGATAATCTAAACAACTAACTTGAAGAGAACAATACGCAATATAACAACCATTGTTCAATTCTTATCATTTTGTTTAGCAAATTTCTGTACTATTTCTAAGGTTTCTTTTTTTACTATATGTTTGATTATCTTTCACAAAAGATAAAACGTATATACACAGAAGAGTTAAGCAGAGAGCTGGAATGCGCACAAACCATATAGATTTTTAAATTTACAAACAGATGTTCTAGAGTCACATGAAAATTATAAAAATAGGAGACATTAATGATACAAGAATTTAAAAATTCAAGAAAAGTTATAGTAAAAGGAAAATGTGTTCTGAACTTCTAATTTGACTCTTTGTATGGACAGACAATACCACAAATTATAACTAAATAAGTAACAGTTGAAATAAAAACAAACCAAAGTAAAAGAACTTCAGTATATCTCAAGTAAGACAGATAATAAGTACTCAACAATTAGATACAACATGTCTAACTCATACGTCTATTTATCTTTGAATATTAAGAGAAAGTGTTAAAAAAAAAAAACAGCCAGGTGAGATGGTTCAGCTGACCAAGAGCCTGCTTAGGCAAGCACAGGGATCTGGGTTTGATCCCCAGCACCACATGCTGCCCCATCCCTGCTCCAAGGCATGCTGAGCCAGCCGCTGCGACCAAGGGCGGTGGCACACTCTTATAATCTGAGCTGTGGGGAAACTGAAAACAGGAGGATTAGTATGAGTCTCAGCTGCAGTGAAAACCTGTACCAAATACATTAAAAAAGATAGGAGATAAAGAGAAAAAAGAAAATTTTCAATGGTGAAATTGTCTTTGATTAATAAATGGGATTTTATCTTCTCTACAAGAGTAAAAACCAAAGAAAATTAAAAGAAAGTTTACATATCCTTAAACAGAATTATTAAACAAGGAATCACAATTTTGTTGAAAAATATTTTCTAGCATAAAAGCTAAAATAAATATTTTTGAGAAAAAATCATAAATAATTAAAGCTTTTACAACTAATACCTCAATAAGTTTGAGTACAGATCTTTGTGGAGGCACAGTAAATATCATTCCAAACATGAACTGGAAGATTTCAGGGACAGGAAAATGTCAGGAGACACAAAAATAAATACACAGTTAAATTGAGATGCAATATTGATTCCATTAGTTGATAATATAATTTGTTATTAAGTACACACAAAAGGGGACTGGGGAGATGGCTCAGTGGAATAAGCACTTCCCTGGCAAGTGCAAGGGCCTGAGTTCAATCCCCGGTTCAGAAAAAAGAAATAAGTACACACAAAATATACAAATATGACTTCCTCTTGCATAAACACTGTCATATATACATAAAATATTAGAAAAGAAGATAATACAGTTTAGATATCCTATGGCTTTTGTTTGTTTACAAATTAAAGAAATAATTAAATGTGTCCATAATAAACCAGGATACAGTAGATGTCATAACACAGGCAAAATGACTAAAATGAGAAGTGAAATTAAATTCTAAATTAGTGTCCTGAAAAGGGAATAATTATAATTACTTAATATTTGAAACATTGCAATAAAGATGGAAGACTGAAAAGAGAAGCAGGAAATTGGTTGCTAAGAACGTAGAGATTAGGTTTAGTTTTGTCATTTACACAGAAAATCTAACTGGAAAGTGACCTTGAAATCTCCTTGTAGATTGGCAATTCATTTTCTCATCCTGGATAGTAATTCACAGATATTTAGTTCACTATATATTAATTAGCATATTTTTACTGTAAGCTCTCTTTCTATTATTTATATTTTACAAGTTTTACATAAGATTTTGCAGAAAGGCACTTCAGATATTATTTTGGCAGAATTTCTAGAAGTAGCACAGTTGCATTTCTAGTACAGGGCATGATTCTTTAAAATTGCTTTTTAAAGAAATTCATTTATCACATTGTAGTATGAAAATGTTGTAAAGACAAATCATGATTCAATCTCACTGATGGTTCATCCCTTTAGGATTATAATTAGAGGTCGTTTTACCCAGTAAGTTCACCCAGTAAAAGAAGTGTAACAAATGATACTAAATAGACACAAAAGACAGATGTGTTCACAGTAAAAGAGCTGAAGTATATCTCTTCCACATTAGCTGGAAATCTGAGCATTAGGTGATTCAAAGGTTTGTATACTTTGCTTGAGTACACAAAGAATAGTGAAAATATCATGTATTTGGTAAGTCAAAGTAAATGTTAGCAATCACATGAGTTTTCAAATGTTTAATCAGTAATTGGGAAGTGTCAATTGTTTATTATTGATGTTAATTAGGTTAATGAAAGTAGCATTCCTCTTCAGTCTTTCTTATGCACAAAACTCTTAAATATTTCTCAAAGTTTAAAGTACATGCCTTCTGTTCAAATAATTTATAGTCATTTTCTTTCTTTTATCACTTACATTTATAAATAAAATGTAAAACTAGTGGTATAATCAGTACATTTGTATATTCCCAAAATGAACACTTACAGTATGAAATAATTTTTCTATTATTTTAAAAAATGTACTTAGTACAGGGTCTACAGGATCTCACTACCCAGATAGGACTCATACTGATCCTCTTGTTTTCAGCCTCTCAAGAGCTGGGATTATAGGCACTTGACCACCAGGCTTAATCTCAGTCACTTTCTCAGCATGCCCCAGGGGTGGGGCCAGCATAGAAGGCCAGGGACCAATTCAGGATCCCTGTGCCTCTTGTACAGAGATACATTTGGGCATAAAATCAACAAGGGGAGGGATTTAATAGGGCAGAGTGCCAAAATGATTGGCTATAGGATGTACCTGGGACACTTGCAGAGAGCAGGTGTCTGGGTGTGCCTGGATCGCTTATGAAGGCATGGCTTTGGCATTTATGTCTGCTTTCTCCTTTGGCACTGCTTTCTCGCCCCACATCCTGAGCACCATGAATTTGACATCTTTATTTCATCATCTTCACTCAAAATGATGTTTCTGCAGTGTTGCCAGTTGACCATGGACTAATCCATGGGGATTGTGTTCCAGTGAATAGAAAACTAAATAATACAAGGAGAAAATTCCCTTCTTAGGATAAAAGGAAAGCTTTCTTCATATAAGATGATTGTGTAAAAATACTATCTGAATAAATTGGAAAATTCATGTGAAGAAATAACACAATAGATTAGAAGGGAAAATCCAGCTGTAACTGCATCTTTTTTGAAAAAAAAAATACATATGTGGGTTCACAAGATTAGTAAGACCTAGAGCTGAAAGGAGAATAATCAAAATATAAAATGTGAATACTCTTTTGTGCTTTTACTTTGCAGTACTAGTGATCAATTGTGGGAGATCTCTACCACCACAGAGTTGCATCTCCAGCCTAAAATACTATAATTTTTTAAGACAAGGCCTGTCCATCTTCACAGCATGGCTTCAACTTTGATCTTCTTGGTTTATCCTCCCAGTTATCTGTGCTCACAGCAGTGTGCCACATCCCTGGGGTGGAAATACATTCTCTAATATAGTACAATGCATGTGGAAATTGACAAGATGTATTATATAGAGATAACACATTATAACATCATTCTACTATTTTATATTATAATTTGAATATACCGGTATGTTGAATTGAATTGATTAGGTGAGGTTGTAGTTAAGCTATAAATGAACATCCAAATTG
>NW_004524726.1:293416-294317 GCF_000260255.1 Octodon degus | reverse complement strand
GACCTGGGCTAGGACTGGGTCTGGGGGCTCCCGGAACTCGGAAGAAAATCCTACTCGGCGGGCGGGGTGGGGGAGGCACTGCGGAGTGTTGGGGGGCCCAAGGGCTGGGAGAGGGTCCGGCCCACTCTGCACCTGGGCTGGGACTGGTTCTGCAGGCGTAGGTAGCAGGAAGCTCTCCGCACACTCCAATATCTCCTTTCTAAATGTGTTATGTATTACTTCATCTTCTAAAAGGAGAAAGAGGGAAAATAATTCTGAATCTAGCAAATTAAAAAACTTTACTACAAATGACAATTCATTGAAAAATCTAGAAAATTCTTACAAATGGAAAGGCTATTTTCTTTTTTTATTTTATGGATGGGTCTGCAGGGTGTTCAAGGTCTCACTGCTAGATTGGACTTGTAGTGATTCTCCTGCTTAAAGTTTCCCAATTGCTGGAATTACAGGCTTGCACCACTGTGCCCAGTCTCAATGGTCATCTCAGCAGGCCCTGGGGGCAGGGCCAGTACAGAAGAATTGAGGATTGAACCCCCAGCCCTGGGCCTGCTTGCATGTACTTTAATCTGCTGAGCTAAAATTTGGCTTGCCCAGAGAGGCTTCTTTTTATGATTCAGCAGCACTTAAGTCTTGGGACCTAATTGAAATGAATTACGGAGAAATTTAAATATAACAGTTTTATAACTAACACTTCCAAACTGACCAGTTGGAGCAAGTGTTAGTGGAATGATCACTTAACACTACAGATATTTTATTATTTTAAGAGATTTTTTAACTTTTAGGAAACAAGTGAAGTTGAAGTAAGGGGTTTTATTATCATACGTTTGCATGTAACTTGTCAAACAATTTATTTATTTTTTTTAATTTTTATTTATTTGAGAGAGAGAGAGAGAGAGAGAGAGAG
>NW_004524726.1:284998-293316 GCF_000260255.1 Octodon degus | reverse complement strand
TGTCTGATTCCAGTGATACACACACACTATGTTACACGAACATCAATATATTAGCTACTGATGGAAGACAAGGAGAAACAATGCACTCCCACCAAAGCTCAGAAAAGCTGCTCTGGTTTAGCTGCAGCATCAAATGGACCTGAACCCCACTATCCTGGGAATCATAGCTGAGGGAACCTATCAAGCAGCCACTCACTGGAATTATGCATTCAGTCCAGGAAAAATGTTTAGTAAAGTGTTGAAGTACACTCTGTTTCTTAGGGTTCTAGACAAGAAACAATTCTGCTCTAGCCAATTACACCCTATTGCACAATATTTCAAACCAAGCATATAACATAGTTATGCCTGAGCTTTCTAAGAAAACTGACCCATAAATAATAATTTAGTGATTTAGTATTATAAGGCAGGCCTGAAGATCCAGTAGAATTTAGAAAGTATTTATTGCAGTTTAAAGACCTAAAAATCCCCATGTGGCTGGGAATAGTAAAATATTCCTGTAATACCAGCTCTTGAGATGGTGAGCCAGGAAGATGTCCACAAATTTGAGATCAGACTAGATTACTCAGTGATGTAAAGGCCAGCCTAATTTGCAAAGCAAGGAGATTAAATAAATAAATAAATAAATTAGCTTAGTTTTTTTCCTCTGTCATTGCTGAGGCAAATACTTGACACTCAAAATTAGGGAAGAAAATGTTTATTATTTAGCTCACAGTTGCTGGAGGTTTTAGTCCATACTCAGCTGGCTCCAAGGCAGAGCCGCACATGGCAGAGAGCAGCCTTTCATGATGGTAGTCGAAAACAAGAGAGCAGGAGCAAATGGGAGGCATAGTAGCAACAATGGCTACAGAGAGAAAGTCTGTCTGCCTTATGTTGCATTCAGGCTATCCTCTCCATGTAGGTACAGTACTCACTCCCATAATCCAGTAGATCTTCAGTTGATCAAAAACTCTAGAGGACCACCCCTTGAGTCCATGAGCCTTTGGGGAAAACAAGACACAAACCATAGCATTTCAACCTTAGACCCTCAAAGTTTCATACATGTCACTTGGTCCAAAAAACTTTGTAGTCCATCTCTAAGAGTTGCCAAAGTACTGCTGTTTTAGCATTGCTGAAAAGTCCAAGCCCCAAGTCTACTGTAAGGCTTAAGGCAAACTCTTGGCTGTGAGCCCCTGTACAAATGAAAAGTTAAACACTTGCAATATTGAATGGCACAAGATAAACATTACCGTTCCAAAAGGTACAAACAAGAGAATTCCAAGCATTGGGAGCAGAGCAAGTCCAAAATCCAAAGGAACAAACATTAAGTGCTATAGTTTCATGTGGAACACCCAAAGCAATCTGTTTCAAATAGTGAGCACCACATGGCTGTACCCCTATGGCACTCTTGGTGTTAAATCCCATGACATCTCTTTTAGGCCAGCTTTGTTTCCTGTTTGCAGATTTTCTTAGATGATTCACATTCCTGGATTTTTCAAAGTTCTGGGGTTTCCACTGAAGAGGCTTCTTACTCAGCTTTACACACTGCCTGCCCAGGGGCACACTTCCCGGCCTTCCTGGCTGTCTCCTGAAATCTAGGTGGAAGCCTTCTTAACCTCAGAACTTCTGCATTCTGAATGCACCCAAAACCAATGCCATATGGATGATTCCAAGATCTGCTGCCAGCTGGAGCAGTAGTCAGGCTTTCTTCTCTCTTGGCTGTAAGAGTTGAGTGCCTGGACTGCTGAGCATTTGACCCCTGATTCCAAAGGATAAATTTCCATGCAGGTGCCACTCTGGAACCTGGTGTGGCCACCACCACCATTCTGGAACATGGGGCTCTGTGGCTTTCTCCTCAAGGCAAAGACCCTCACCTTTGCAATTCTGAGGCTGCAAAGGACAGAGAACTCCTGTCTTTTGTGATGCCCTCAGTCCAGATTTTCCATTCTCTAGTTCCTTCCTGGCTATGGAGATCTTCTCAGTTCTATCTTTGTATTATACAGATATATTGGAGCTTCCTTTCTGGACAAACTCACAACATTTTAAATCATCCTGCTGGGCTCTTTGTTCTGGATTCTCAAAAATAAATCTGGCCCTTAACAATAGCCACACCATTGCCTCAATATTTGGCTGCTTTGACTTTTGCCAGATTAATCAGTCCATCACTCTTTATTTTATGAGCAGAATATATTTATTGAGAGAAAGAAATCTCCTGTCCAAGAGAGGGATGGGAGGGGGGCCCGAGTGGGTATTTCCCAGGGGAGTACATCACTCTTAATCTCAGTCTCAGGCAAAGTCTCTGGACACAATAAAAATGCAGACAAACTTTCTGCCAAGCCATAACATAAATTATTTGGAATCCAACAACCAGTGTGGTCCTTCTTCCCAGCAGAAACCTCCACAGCCTGGTCAGTACAGGCAGGATTTCTATCAGTCTTTTGGTCTTCTGCACTCTCACCAGAATCTTCCATACAGAATAGTTGATGCGCCTCTCTTGTAGGTGATGTCTCCAAACCTTTCCTATCTCTTCCCAAAAGCCATTCCTAAAAGCTTTTAATCCACATGGTCAAGTTTAGCCACAACAATGATCCTACTCCTCTGCTACAAAATTCTGTATCAGTTCCTTTTCTCTTATTGCTAGGACAAATACTCAAGACTCAAATTTAGGGAAGGAAACAATTATTTAGCTCATAGTTACTGGAGGATTCAGTCCATACTTAGCTGGCTCCAAGGCATAGAAACACATGGAAGAGAGCAAGCTTTCATGGCAGCAGCAAAAATCAAGAGAGCAGGAGCAAATGGGAGAAAGAGTGGCAACAATGGCTACAGAGAGCAAGTCTGTCTGCCTTAAGTTTCATTCAGCCTATCCACCACAGGTTGAGTGTAACATTCACACCCATAATCGTAGCATCACTCATACCATATCCCAGTGGATCATGAGTTGATTACAAACTTCAGAATTCTGCTCCATGACTACATGAGCCTTGAGGGGACAACTAGACACAAACCATAATGCAAATAAAATAATAAATAAAATAAAAGGCCTCATATGTTTAGAGGTGAAAACTTCAGAAATTCATAGGATCTTGGACGTCTGTACTGATTTGTATACTAGTCCACCGAAAAAACTTATAGCTAAAGGTGTAGTTAAGAGGAGAGGACTGGTAAGAAGGGGTGGAATGGCTGGAACCACCTTGAAGAACACATTCTTTTTCCTGACTCCCACTTTCTCTGCCTGTTTGCTGACCATCATGGGCTGTGTAGTTTTCCTCTACAAGGTTTTTCCCCAAGGCCTTTTTTGCTTTGGACTCTGATGACTGTGTACTAAACTCATGTTAATGGTAAGCTTAAAATAACTCTTTTTTCTTTAAATTGCAAGTGTCAAGTATTTTGACCAAGCAATGGAAAATTAAATAATACACAACCACCAAGCTTTTATAAAGTTAAGTTGTGTGCCTATCCCTTTAACATATTTTTATCATTAGATTTAAAAAGTGCATTGATATAGACAGTCTGAATTCATCAAGAATGATAAAATGTGACTGAACCTATAACTTAGAAATTATCAAAACAATGTAGACCAATACTACTTTTCTTCTAAAGTAGCTAAACCCCTGATGTTTATTTGCTTCTGAGCATTATTGCCGTTTAATAGTGCTTATAAGCCATCTTCAAATACTTGATATTCTAATTGATTTATCTTTATGTTCGAATATGAAATTAGCTTTAGTTTTGAAAATAATATTTCTTGTTAATTCACCTCAATGACCTTAAAAATCCATTATACTTTCTAGACACTAAATCACTAAATATTTACATAAATGAAAAAAATTCAAAGTTGAAAGGGTTTAAATGTACTCAAAATTTCAGTAACACAAACACTTTTGTTCTCTCTGTATTATAAATTCCCTTGTAGACACGATTGTTAACATTTTGAAAGTTTTTTAATTTCATACTGGCAAAGCTACAAAATATGGCAACTGCTCATGGAGAAGTGAATGGCAACATGAGTGCCCAGTTAAACCCTGGAAGTCGTGAATATTAGAGATTACACTGTAGTGGACTGAGTTTTATAAAATATTTACACAAGAGCACCTTTTTGTGATAAGGCTGTGAATGTAAGAGAGACCTAAAATATTCTGCACATATTTGCTGGGCATAAAATATGTTTTACTGGGGGATACTAAAGTTTGAAGACATTATATTTGTATTTTTTAAATTGGCTAATAAGATGACAGAAGTATATATTTATTAATAAGTTATGACTGCTTAATAGGGACTCAGGCCTTGATATGTGTACTGAAGAACCCTGGAGGATTTTAGCAAATTCACAGGTTCACAGCATGATGTTCATGGGAAGTATGAAAATGACCCTCATCTAAATAAGATGTTTGTGCTATTTACTGCAGCAAGTTCATGGTTTCCAAGTTTGTGATACATTTTTAAAGACATCATATCTTTTTTAAAAATAATTTTATTGAGAAACATATCAATGAGACAATTTCACAACCGATAACTGGCACATTTTTAATAATTAATACATTGCTTATTGTTGTCTTAGTGGTCATTCATTGTAAAAGATGCAGACATGATATCATGTCTCAAATACTGTTGTAAAAAACCTCTATTCATTGAAATCAGAGAATGGAGCTGTATATCTATCCTAACTATTTTGAGTATACAGATACAAAAGGGTCATTCATTTGCATACCACTTTTTTGGCTACTTTTGTCAGAGATGGGCATTCCATTGTCATTTAAATATTGTAGGTGCTTAAATTCAGCAGAATCTCCCAATATAGTCCAGTAGTTCATAATAGTAATGAGTTTTCCATAAGACTGGCAATGTCCATATTTGCAGACTTGAGCTTTTTACAGCTCAGCATATTAATGTGGTTTTACTTTTTATACTTCGTTTTCATATTTTTCTGCTGGAGGGTTAAGACCAAGATAAACAAGACCTATATAACACGAAATGTAACTTTTGTATCTGATAAGGTCAGTCAAATCCCCTCATGATTTAACCTGAAACCGTATACTGCAGTTTGTATATCCTTTATCAGTGTCAGCCATGTGGATGAGTCATGGCCATTGCTTGACCAATTTGCTCTTTGTGAAAGCCTGAGAGAGTGTTTTCTCTCCATATGATTCTCTTTAGGTGCACTTTATATCATCAGTCACATTCCTCTTTGGCCCCATAGTCTCCTTGATCAGAAAATTTGGGACACAATTGAATTACGTAATGTTTCAGTATAGGTTCTCCTAAAGACATATCTTATATGAATGGATTTTCAACACTGTTGTGATTAAAAAGTGGCTACAAGGTGAATGCTGATTAATATCGAGAAATGAAAGCTTAGCTTTCAGTCCAAATTATAAGAGTGCCCATTTCAAATAATGCATCTTACTAGCAACTGTGTATGTAATAGTATTCCACTAAACTCACAGAGACTATATTTTCAAATTACTTATAAGTTATTAAAACCAATGTATAGTAAGCACAATGACCCTAACTTTATAATAAATTGGACTGTTAAATACTTCTTTTGGCAGGAAACATAGTAAAAAATAATGAAATATTAAAAATATTATAAACAAAGAAGTTTGGAAATTTCTGCAAAAAAAAATGTTTCCACTAAAACTACTATGAGTCCTGTTCTTCATACTATTTCTTATTCTTGAATTTGGAACTAAATTAGTAGTTTAAAGTATCAACACGAATTTTCATATTTTGGTAGTATATTGCTTTCTTAGAACTGATGTGTAATACTATCCTTGGATTTAAATTATAAATGAGGCAAATAGCATCACATTTAACACCTACCCAACATAAAGGCAGCCAGCACTGGGCTTCTAGAAAAAAGTATAGCCTCAGTTGATGATGTTTAAGATAGAAATCACCTCATCAAAATTAATTCTGCTGGGTGTGGTGGTGTGTGCCTTTAATTCCTAGCACTTGTGAGGCTGAATCAGGCTGTTCATTGCAAGTTTGAGGCCAGCCTAGGCTGCCAAAGGAATTCAATGGCAGCCTGAACTGACTGAAGATTGAAATCTGTTTCAAAATGAAAAAGAAAACACAACAAACAAATCTGGTTTAGTTATCATCTTAATGATAAGCCTTTGTTTGTGTAGTAACTCTCAACTTTTATCTCAACATTTAGTCCATTATCAGTTTGTAAACAGGATGATTTTCTGTTTATTCTATTGTTAGCATGGCCATAATGACTTAGAATGTCTAGATATTAATGAAGAAATCTGTAGGCTTGAGTAGCCATGATTCCAAGACAGCATAGTTGAATCTGTCATTGCATAATTTGTATCCTCAGACAAACTTACAAATTTTAATGTGATGATTTTATGGTTTTGACACTTGGCTGAAATGCAGTGTTCAGGGGTGCTTGCCTTGACAATCCAGAGTAGAGGTGAAGTTCACTTGTTTGAACAAACGTTTCTGAATTTTCCCCTTGAACTCCCCTGGTTCCCAATTAAACAAAGAACCTCATATCATCTCATTTTCCAAGGCCAGTATGAGACATGACAAATATAGAAATAATAAAATTTCCTTTGCTTCACTATTAAGTTATTGATCCTGATTTCAAATAAACATTTATTTGCAAAACAACTGATTTGTTAGCTAGATCTTTGGTACATCATTTTTAATTCTATTACCCTGAAAGTGTCAAACTGACATTGCTACAGGGTCCAATTATTCATACAAATGCTCATCTAAGCTTGATGTGAAGTTTTACGCAGTTATTGGTGCTTATCTGAATGAACTCCTTAAGATGGTTTAAAATAAGGGAAATTATAACATCTTTTTTTTTTAATAGTACCAGTGATTGAACCCAGGATCTTGCATTTGCCAGGCAAGCACTTACTTCACTGAGCTATCCACCCAGCCCTGACATCATATATTTTTAATAACAGAGTACTCTATTGAAGTGTTTTCTGCCTTCATTCTTTATAGGTTTAAACCATTTCCTTTTCATGCATATTATTTTGAGCTTGAAATATAAATGTTTATATAAATACCCTTACTTATCCATAGTACTTCGGGATAGTTTATCATGAAAGAGCAAATATTACATTTTATATTAGATTCAGGTTATGAACGAAACAAACAAATTAGACAAATTATTGAAATTATTTAGTTTTGTCATAAGTTTGACCTCTATGAGGAATCAATATTGGAGTATTGAAAAAATATTTTAAGCTAAGTCAAGAGGAAAAAACTATATATAAGTTAAAATGCAAGGGCAGGAACTGAAATGACCTGCTGGGTTTTCTCTATTTGGACATATTTCTATGATGAAAAACTACAATTTACTTTTGACACTTTTAAAGACAACTCAGACCTAGTTAAAACTCTCCTTTAGGCAACAGTTCTGAGCTGTAGCTCAACCAGTTGTATTAGTGAGTCCAGGACCCTTAAAAAGTGAGTAACTATTTTCTGGGTTTTACGAAAATTTCCTGTTATGTTGAAGTGAGTTACCTAGTTTTTCTTTCTTTTTCTGACATACAGGAAACTTGAGTTTTACAGTTCTAATATAGTTTTTATTTGGATATCTCAAATAAATTGAGTTGATTACTAAAATAAATTTCCTCATTGAGACTGCATTAAACAAAAATTTTATACCATTTAATAACTAAGTACTAGCATGAGCTAGATGAAAATAAAGCACTATTTCTTTTCCTTAATAATATTTCTACATTTTTATATCTTGAGCTATAAAATTTCTAGTGTTAGGATAGTACTACTTATTACAATTTCAGAATTTAAGTTCTTCATGTTTATTTTAAGTTTTTGTCTTTCAAGAATGCTGTTTTGCGGTGATATTATATTAGTCTATTCAGGAAGCAATAACAGAATTCCTCATACTAGGTGACAAAAGCAATACCAATTTATATTCACAAAGTTCTGGAAATTAAATGTTTCTTCAAGATGTTAGCTTTGTTTATTTCTGCCGGCTCTTGGCAGAAATTAAGTATCTTTCTAGCTTTGTCTTCTTAAGATCTTACCTTTAAGCATGCGACATCTTTTCTTCTGAAGAGACCCCTTCTGTTAAATTAAATTGATTCCCATCCTTAGGACTCTAGTTAACCTTAATTTCTTACTTAATAGCCCCAAGTTCAAATACAGTCACATTGGAAATTATGAGTTCTACAATACATTCTGAAAATACGAAATTAAATCAATGGCAGGTACAACTTACTATGTTTTTAAATTTATCTACTTAAGTCTGGGCATGGTGCTGCATGCCTGTAATCCCAGCATTAGGGAGGCACAAATCAGAAGGGTCACTACAAGTCTGAGCTGTGTAATTAGACCCTGCACACACACAC
>NW_004524726.1:274173-277588 GCF_000260255.1 Octodon degus | reverse complement strand
AGAGAGAGAGAGAGAGAGGTGTGTGTGTGGCCAGCTCAGCCCACCAGGGGGCGGGGCTGGCTGGCATGTGGCGCTGGGGGATTGAACCGCAGTCCCTGATGCTTTGCCAAGCTAGTTCCAAGTAGGTGCTTTAGACCACTGAGCCATCTCTCCAGCCCCACAAGTGCTTATTCTATTGAGCCATCTCCCTGGCCCTTCAAACAATTTATAATAAGATAAGCCATGGGATGTCGGTTGCTATATCCGAGACATAGTGATAGTTTTCTAAATAATAATAATTTCAGATTAAGATGATGAAAACTGGGAGTAGATTAGATCTAGTTTATTTATTTATTTTATTATTATTATTTTTTAATATATGCAGAGTCTCACTGTGCAACTCTGATCCTTAGCGTCCATAGTGATTGGATTATAGGTGTGCACCACCATGCCCGGTCTTAGTGGCCAGCTTAGTGTGCCTGGGGAAGAGCTGGCACAGCATGCATGAATTGAAGTCAGATTGCTGTGTTTGCCAGTCCTTTAAATTTCACAATTGGTGATGTAGTTGAAAATTAATGTGTCAATAAATTTGGATTTCTGTTTATATAATATGAAGAGTAATATCAATTGAGTAAATTAATATTTCAAAAAATATAACTATAATTTTCAACCTAAGATAAGAGCAATAGAGGTCAAAATTTTTAATTGCACTAACTAGGTAGGGACTCAGGATTAATAAATACATAACAGATGAAAAAATGGCCTCTTTCATGGAATGGGGTATAAATTAATCAAAATTCTATTGAAAAAAACTTGCTTATAATTTTATGGATTAAAATAATATGGAATACTTTAGAGAATTTTCAGTAGCTTTAAGACAATAAAAGGATTATTATTTCATAGAATTTCAAAAAATCACAGAAGAGTATAACAGATAATATTCATTAATTTTTTCTTTAAGGATATCCAACAATCTTTTCAGTATACAAAAATTATGTGAGTACAAAGCACAATATTTGAAATGAACAAAAGTTGTGGAGACAGATCAACATCTCAGTATTCACATGGTGATTTATAATTGACCTTGGGAAATTACAGTAAATATGTTAAGTACTGACTTGGATATATGAGTCTGAAATAAAACTAATTCTAAATAGAGGTGATAATTGAGTGAGTTCACTAAGGGACAAAAAATAGATTAAGGAGAGAGTTATTCCTCAACTGAGCTTTGTAAAATGTTTGCATTTAATAACACTGTAGAATCCAGTAAAGAAGCCAAAAATGGTCTCAGAGCAGGATCAGTGGTATTTAATTTAAAATATAACGGAAGTGAAAGAGATTTGATAAATAATGTTGATACAAATGCTGATACTAAGTCTAATAAGGGCCAAATGTTAAAGTATTTACCAACTGGTTAGAGTACTGGAAATTCAAAAAATACATATAAAGGTAACTTGCAAAAACAAAAGTGTTTATCTCCTACTCCATACTACAAAATGTAGGATCCATGCCAATGAGTTGATTTCCCCATATGATGACTCAGGGACAATAAACCTCTCATGTCTTGGCAACATCCTTGCCAATAGCTCTTACCTTTTTCTTTCCTTCAGCAGCAAAGGAGGGATATTTTTCAAAGGCATGCAGAAAACACCTTCAATGTAAAATCTTTGACTCAAAGTAGGCTGATAATTGCTATGAGTCGCAATTTGATTGAAATCTCATTTACAAGAACTATTATTTATCCATACTTAAATTTTAAGTCTAGGGAGTTCAATTTAAATGTTTATCAAAACAAATGTAGAATATGAGTTTCAGCGATACTTCACTAGACCCATACAGGGCTGGCCAGATAACTCCAAGGATTAAAGCGCCTGCATAGGCAGACACAGGGGCCAGAGGTTCGATCCCCTGGTGCAATGTGCCAGTCCCTCCCTCCCCCGGGGCATACTGAGATGGCAATTGAGACGGGGCATGGTGGGGTGCACCTGTAATCCCCATGCTTGGGACGCTGAAAACAGGAGGATCACTATGAGTCTGATCTGTGTAGTGAGACCCTGTATTAATACATAGAAAAGAAGACCTATGACAAATATCCATTGTGCTAAAGATATAGCATCATAACTTTTAAAGTGGATATTTCCACTATTTCTATTCTGACTGTACAGAACCATAAATATGGAATGGATTAGGGTACAAGGGGAAGAAAAAAAATCAAGACACTAGAGGTGTACACCATATTTTCAAGAAATTATGTAATAAAAGGAGAAGCACATGATCAGTAACTGAAAAAGGAACCTGGACTTTTTATATTATTTTAGGCATTATTCATATACTTTGATGAATAAAGTATATCAATACACTTTTACATTGCTCTACACTTTTACATTTTAAGAGAATTTTAAGTTTTGTGAGGATATGTAGTGATAGAGTAAAAGTATAAGAAAAAATAGATATTAGAAATATCTAAGAAAGAAATGAAAATATAGAGTATATATGAATATGGAAACATTTCATTCATCTAAAAATATATGTGAAATTAATCCAACAATTTGAAGGAAACTATGTGACTCTGTACCGCACTAGTTCAAACTATAAGAACAATTTTCTCAGGAAGCAGGTATATTTAGCCTTATTTTTTTGTGGTAGTTGGGGATTATTTCAACTTTTAGTTATGGACTAAAACACTCGAATAGGAGGATAGGAAATGGATGCTGAAAATAAAGTGATCAGAAAAATAATAGCTTCAGGAGTAAAGACTCCAGGTATTTTGATTTTATTTAAAGCTAATATGCTCTGCTACCTAACTTTCTGTAGAAAAAGTAAGTTAGATGTATCCAAAGGAAAAGCAATTGTGGAGTTCACCCTTTATTGATTTTGGACGAAATTGTTATAAAGTTGTTGCAAAGCAAAAGGTTGCTAGGTTTAAATTAAAGTACTAACTTGAACAAATGAAATGAATAAGATCGGGGGAAAAACAAGTCTGCTAATTGGCACTAATTAGTCAGGTCAGTGAATGAAATTGAAATAAGAATTAGATGTAGCATTACTGGGAGTAAGTAAGCAATCTAGAAGGAAAAACAGTGGAAAAATGAAATACTTGAATTATAGGATTTGGAAGAAGCAATTTAAATACTGATGATGATACATTCCATGGTTTATATTTTTTTAAAATGTGGTAAAGAATTCTGTAGACTCTGTGCTAAAAACGCAAAAAAAAAAAAAGTGTGGGAAAGAATAATAAAATAAAAACCACTAGTTATTAGCTGGTAATGTAACTAAAATGTTAGGATTCATATTGTTGAAATCTTTCTCGATGGCAGCTAAAATTGGGTAAATATAAAAGTGAATCAAGCCCTAAAGTTGTGAACAATCCTTGATGAGACACAGCATATAGCTTCACATATAAATTATGTCAAACATAGAATTTCATATATAA
>NW_004524726.1:271176-273327 GCF_000260255.1 Octodon degus | reverse complement strand
ATATTAAAGTGTTACAGAATAGAACTATTATCCTCACTACACAATTTTCTATTAAAAATTAATAAAATCACTAAAAACAAAAGTATGTCATTAAACAAAAAAATTAACTCTAAAATAATTTTATCAAAAATAACTAAGTCACTTCAGAAGTTATAAAAAAATCATTCATTCAAAATAATATTTTAATTGTATTGATTTTAAAGATGATACCTTAGAAAAGCTTGTGTTCTCTAAAGCCAAAGAATGTGTTTTAGGAACAATGGAGACTAACTGCAGAATATTTATTGGGTCACTCAGGAATCTGCCTTTTCTAAGGATTTTTGTGAAGCAAAACAATGAGGTGAGGCGGGTCTAAGATGAAAAACATTGAATGAGATCTTGAACATGAGGTGGGGTCAAACTATGGCAACCAATAAGACTAGAAACAAAATTGCATAGGAAAATTGATTAAATCAGAATTAAATAGGGAAGTGAGTCAGTTAGCAAGTGCACATGAATATAGAACAGGGGTTATGTCCTGTAGGGTGTTGGGTTAGTGAATTCCTGGCTTCCTCAAAATGATTTATCCTTATTTAAAATATCAATCTCTAGGGAGATATGTGTCTATATTTGTTTAATCTTTTGTCTTCAGGTCTGGACACAGCAGGAGTGCCTGTCTCCCTTATAATTGCAAGGTCTTGTCTTAGATAATGGCTCTTTTTAAGGGCCTACCCTTGTCTGATTATAATAAAATATTTCTTTCTAACTCAGCTGATTACAACAAGATGAACTGGAAATATAATGTGTTTCTTCAAAGTTATATTCTTTTTAAAGTGTGAAATATTGGAGGAAAAAAGGTGCTGTTTTATTAATATGGACAAATATTCAATCTATAAGCAACCTAGATATTAAGCATAGAATGTCAAACTATGTATGATTATGATAACAGACAATAAAGTCAAGAAAGAGATTCATATTATTTTTCAGATTCATATTATAATACATAATCATTCAAGCTGAAATAAATAGAAGTTTAATTATTTAAATAAAAATGTACTTTGGGGGACTTGGGCATGTGTGAAATTAAATAGGATCTTACTATGAAGAACAAGCTTGTCTTGAATTCAATATATATCCAATGCTTGAGCTCATGAAGATCTTTCTGCCTCAGCTTCCTCCATGCTTGGGATAGACACAAGTGTTGCCACAACTGATTTAGAATATACATTTCTTTAAAAAAAAGTTCATCCCCATGTGCTGTCCTGGCCCCACTCTCTGAGGTCACTGAGATGGAGGAAGAGATTGGTTGTGGTGGTGCATGACTGTAATCCCAGCTCTTGGGAGGCTGAAAACAGGAGGATCACTACGAGTACATTCTGTGTAGTGAGATCCTTTAGACCTTGTACTAAGTATGTAAGAAATGTTTGTTATTATATTTTAAATTAATAAATGTTTGTGGTACACAAATATTAAGTACTTTACTACACAACAGGTGTGTTTAGAACTTTAAGGTCTGTATCACAGTAATACAGGGAAGCTATGGAATATTGATAGTAAAGTATTGGAACTCCTTTTATTGTTTCCAGTTCTAGACTCCCTAAATCTTGAGGGGTGTGCATGCGTGCATCTGTGCTTGGATAAAGAAGGCAAGGGAGAATATGAAAGAAAACCCAGAGACATTTGCAAATCCATCAACAGAACTATTTGGCTGTCAAGATTCAGGGAAGGTAACAGCATATGACATCATTTTCTACTTATTCCAGAAGAATAAAGGAAATTAAAATACTGAGATAACTGGTAGAATGCATGATAAACCAGCTGATAGGGTTAGAAGTGTGAATAGTATTTGATTCCTGAGATTAGAGTTTGAGATTGGACAGACCACTTCCCTTCTGATTGCTGGTGAATAATGAATGCAAAAGAGCTATGAGTTACATAAGGCCAGTATATCCTATCAAGTCCTGGGTACTATGTAATCTTTTCCACTCCATTCTCTAAAGAGAGAAATGAAATAAATCTTAGCTTTTATAAAGTAAATATCTCCTTTCTATTTTTTTATTTTTTTTTAAAGTTTTATTGATAAACCGATAGCAATGAGACAGTTTCAAATCCAATCGGAAGTACAGTTTCAACAAATAATACACTGCATATATTCCTCTTAGTGGTTAATTG
>NW_004524726.1:256681-262301 GCF_000260255.1 Octodon degus | reverse complement strand
ATATATATGAAGTACTATTTAGTCTTACTGGTTTTTGCTGGATTTTTATTTACATGAGGAAATAATTTTGTAAGACTTAGTGGACAACACAAATAATGACATAATCTTTGTCTATACTAATATCTGAAAATATAGCTAGATTTCTCCAGGCTTACAATTTTGTAAGAGTCTCTTTGGAGGAGGGCCAGATTTTAAATTCAGTAATTAGAGGCATGTGCAAATGTTGAGATCATAATGAATTTGCTAAATTTGGAGGAACAGTTGCAGAAGGCACACTAGGAGGGTTTTAAAGAGAGAGAAATTTAATATAGTTATATACTTATATCTTGTTAAGTCCCTATTACCTAATCCCCACAAGGAATTACACTGGCATTTCATTTTTGGTCTAACATTCATGAATATGAAAACAGCAGTGATTCACTTAGAATATATACTCTGTATCTAAGTATTGTAGAATAAAAATAATTCTTCTTTTAAAAATTCTTTCCTGTCTTCTTAGCTGCATGAGGGTGCACATTCTGTTATCTAACAAGGCCTAATAAGTTGGAGTTTAAAACAGGCATCGCAATTCTTAAAAGAAAGTGAATCCAGAAACACATGAACTGATAAGATAAAAAGAATTTGAACATGATATTAATATACTGCATAAATAGCAAATTGACTATTTTTTATGTCTGTTGATTCAAAAGACTCGTAAAGTCTCTAAGGGTCAAAATCTTTACCATTTCTCAGCAGTGAATTGATGGAGTATACAAGTACCATCTGTTTGCATTTGCCATCTATATTTTGTGGAATATTTAGTATATTAAAGAAATGCTAATTGATTCTAGTCCTCTGAGCAAGGAAGCATTTCCTTACATAATATAGATGGATCGAAATACCGCCTTAAGACACATTTCTGCATCGCATTTTCAAAATAATTTATGAAAATGCAACAGGATAATCACCCTAATACAAATTCTTATTCTCACAGATGATTATCTGGGTCTATTTTAAATAAAAAGTAAGAAACATTACTGAATATTTGATTTAGTAAAATGGATTTATAATGCTTCACCAGAAATTATCCTCTAATTTTATTTAAATTTTCTGGATATGGAAACACTGTTAGTACTTTGGTTGATGAGGCCTTATTTGTTTAGAAATGAGCAATGGCATCCCCGCAGGGTCACAGAGAAGCTTTTATCAGGAACAGCCTTTAGGCCACAGCTTGCAATCAGTGAATATTTATATTAGCAGCAATTGCACCAGACAGTAATTATCTTATCACAAAGGAAAAGGTTAAAAAGAAGCTTCTCCATTGGACACCTACTGTGCAGATAATTAAGCATCTCCATGGCTCCTTTCATTACTGCATTCAATAATAGTTAAATACTAGGGAACCTAACTTTAATCAGACATGATTTGATGAGACATAGACAAAAGACAGGAACAGATGATTTTTGTCTCCACTTTTGCTTGCTAAATTCCTTAATTTGATAGACAATGGTTAAATTATAACATCCTCTAGTCACCCACTGTTGTCCAATGAACAAAGCTATTAAGTAGAAACACTTAATTGCATTTTTTGATGTTCTAGTAAAATATATTAAGACACTTAAAGCAATTGTTTTCTTTTAGAAAGTATGTTGAAAGTTATTTGTGACGATAATTCTTAAAAGCTATTTATTTCTGACACCCTTAGTTGATATTTACTGTAATATTGTGTTGGGTTGGTGTTATAGATAATTAGGAATTGATTCATCCCTTGAAGCCAATGAAGTTCTTTGAAGTAGTATTACAAGCATCTCTTTCAGTATACAAAACTAAAATTTAACAAAATATTTAAGTACTTTTAAAGTAAGATTAAATTTTAAAACAGTAATGTAACTTATTAAATGTCACCTGATTTCAAAGGCATTGAAGAATAGTAAAAAGAAATAGTAACAGCATTTTTATATTAGATTGGCAAATAATGTGCGTCCTGATCTAACCTTAGCAAAAGGCTTTTTTTTTTCCAGAATGTAGCTCATGCTAATCCCGCCTTTTCTTTCCCTTGAACTCTCACTTCAGAGCTCAAGTTCCTACAACCTGACATAACACTTAGGCGGATCCTGACTGCTTGTGCACCCACTAGAAGTTAGGCACTCTGGTAGGCAGGAAGTGTGTACGTGAAAGTTTTTAAAAGGGATATAATTGTCTCACGGAGAGAAATTAGGGTACCATGTCCATGATTAGGAAGCACATTTTCATCATAATTCATAGTTTGCTTACATTTCATTGGCTTCAGGAAATGAATGTAGGTGGGCAAAAATTTGAAAAGAAGCAAAAATTTGAGAGTGAGGAAGCCACGTGATAAGAAACCAATTAGGAGTAGGGGATTCCAGGGAATGCTTAACAGATCCATTTGTGCCATAATATAAAACTAGGTGAAGAGATGCTCAATAATTACATGTAGATAAAGACAGAAATGGCAAGTGGCATATGAAATTTTTTGCTTAATGTGTTATAAAAGAATTTCAGAAAACAGTCAGTGTTTGAATTCCCAATTGTAGATGTGATAAAGATCCACAAAAAATATTCTTTTATGAATTTTTGATGAAATAAACAAAGAAATAAAATGTAACAGGAAAAAATAGTCCTGTACACTTCCAGTCAAAAAATATTTAAATGGAGTTCTTAACATAAAATGTCTATGACTTATGATGTCTCATTTTAAAATTTTCTCACATGATTTTGGTGTGAAAAATGTACACTGAGGAGGAACATTATTCCAAATACTGATTGTTGATGTTTTCTCAGGTAAATGGCATCCTAGGTGATAGACTCTTGAGATGCTGGGAGAGCAAGCACATTGAATGTCCTGGCCAGTCATGTGATCCTGAGGAGAATCATACAGTACTTCCTGTATACTGAGTTGCTACTGTGATGTTCAGTAGGTTAGGTATACCTCATACACTTGACAGTATTTTCAATTTATGATAAGTTTATGAGAATATACTGTCACTCTAGCAGCAGAAGAATCCATACAGTATTCCTGAACACAGTTCACAAGGTTTATTAAATTTAATCAAACCTAACCTTTTCTTTACTATAAAGAAAAAAAGTCAAGCAATTTAGTCATTTCTGTCACTTTATCAACAATAGAAATCATTCATTCTGTATATTATATTTTATTTGTTCTCATTACTTAGAAATTACTGAATGTATTATTCTTGTTTTTTTCCTGTTCTTTAATGAAGATAGAGGTATATTAGTATACTGAAAAATATGTCGTTCTAAATAATTTACTTATTTTCTTTGCTTGTTATATTTTGTTGGTGAAATTCCAGGTGATATTCTGAAGAACTCATTAAAAGTAAAATGTGTCAAAAATTATTTGAAAGCTTGGTGTTTGTTTCTCTCATATTTTAACTCTTTTGTGAAAACTATTAAACATACTAAAAGTTTGATTGGTAGGTATGCTTAAAAGAAGACAAAAACAGTTGAATATATTTGAAAGAAGGAAAATAAGTGTATTCCATTAAAAATAAATGAATTATAAGAAGTGAGGAAAGGAAGAAGGGAAGGAAGGATGAAAAATTGATGGAAGGAGCAACTGAAAGAAAGAAAAAAATGAGTTGTTCAAAACACTGAAAATTATTTAACATACAAACCGAGAAAACCATTATTGAGTATATATCCAAGTGAAATAAAGTATGAAAGAAATATTTGTAATTCCATGTTTAGCTCTATTCATTGTTCTTGAGTAAAGATGGGGGAACCTTCCCTGGCACCACATGCTATGCCGGCCCCGCCCCCAAGAGTGCTGAGTCCTGGTGTGGTGGCATTCATCTGTAACAGCAGTGGTAGGAAGACTGAAAACAGGGGATCACTATGAGTCCAAGCTGTGTAGTGAGACCCTTCAGAAAAATAAAAATAAAAAAATTGGAAACTAAATGGATAAAGAAAAATTGGTATATATTAATAGGCTAACATTGAGGAATAAGTGGATAAAAATATTATCTATCTATCTATATATATCTCAAGACATTTTTAAAAGTGAGGAATTTGGAATATATTATATTAATAGAAATAAACCAAGCCCAGAAGTCGAAGTACAGCAAGATTTTGATTGCATTGGACATACACAAATTTGACCTCATAGAATTTGAGAGTGGAGTGGTAGCTGCGGAAGACTAGGGGGTGTATGGTGGGTCAGCTGGATGGGCTGGAGGGTGGGGAGGACAAGGCATAATTGGTCAATTGACATGAAGTTAGTGTTAGAAATTAGCAAGAAGTTCTGATGTGCTATGTCTTAGTTGCATGATCATGGACTTCAGTAATGTACATTTCTAAAAACTAGAAGATGTACTTTGGGGCTTAGACCATAAAGAAGTGAAAAATGTTTCACAAAATAAATTATTCCTGCTTATTTAAAAATAACACAATGTTTCCCTATGTCGAGCATCGCAGAGTCACTGTTAGTCAGATTTCTCCCGTTGTGACAAAAGAAAACAGCCTAGAAGACAAAGATGTATTTGGGCTCCCACCTGAGAGGTCTCAGTCCATAATTAGCTGAGCGCATCGCTGTGGACCTGACAGGACGGAAGGCACCATGATGGAAGGGCGGGAGAAAGCAAAGCCATTCGCTCCTTGATGGCAGGAAACAGAACGGGGAAGGATGAGAGGGACTAAGGTGTCCACCTCCTACCAATAATGTGATCAGATGGGCACAAACAGTACTGTCCCATGATTGATACCAAAGTTTAAAAATATCCTTTAGGGGATGAACTGAAAAGATAACTCATTAAAATGCGTTTTTGATATTTATCTTTATCAAGTAAAATATATTAAGAATACACATTGAACACTTGAATAACCGATTGCAGAATAAAATTCAAATTCTCTGTAGCATGTACATATTAAATTTCTTTTTCCATTACAAAATTATTTTCTTTATTTTATGAATAGTTAAAATTTCAACTAAAATTAGTCTCATATGCACATCAGTTCACTGATGTGTATCTTAAATTTTTAACTTCTCAGACTTTTCTATTTTGATTCATTTCATGGAACATACCTGCTCTCCATGAGTACTCAAATTCTGTTCATTGATCCCACATGATTTTTCTTTCTTTTTCTTTTTTTTTTCCCTTAAATAAGAAACTTTGGCAGGGGAGATAGTTTGGTGGTCTAAGCACCTGCCTGGTGATCCGAAGGAGCCATGTTCAAAGCCTTGTACCACATGCCACCCTGGCCCCACGCAGAGCCAGCCTCCAAAACAGGCATGGTGACAGAGGCCTCTAATCCCAGCTCTGGGGTGGCTGAGAGAAGAGGATCACTAGGAGTCGGAGCTGTATAAGAAGACCCTGTACCAAATAAATAAATTAATAAATAAATAAAAGATTTAAATAAATGAATAACTAGACAAATAAATAAAGTGACCGCTCATCCACAACAATTTTGAAGCAATATAATAATGGCTTTTGTGACTCTCTCCTTTTTTTTTTATCTCTTGTTATGACTCTCTTAATACTGTGAAAATCATATTCATTCTTATAAGACTAGAAATAAGAAAATTGATGACAATTAAGATTTTTTTCAGTGTTCTGAATTTTGGAAAATAGGTTTTCTGGAAGGAAAACAATGAATACATACA
>NW_004524726.1:243838-256581 GCF_000260255.1 Octodon degus | reverse complement strand
AATTGGGTGACAAAAAAGCTGAAGAGGAATAAAACAATTATCATGATATTTATTTTGCTAATTATTTTAAACATAAAATAACAATAACATCTCAAGAAATTTCCTGAAAGCAAATGAAGATTACCTTGTGATTAAATGACATGCAATGTTCATATGTTATTCTATGACTTTTAAAAATTAAACGTGCATTATATCATACTGTTCTTTTACTGAGAAAGAATTTTGTGAGTAAATTAACATTAAGAGGTAATATGAATACCAATTTTAATTCCTTGACTTTACCATGTAAAAACTAAGCTTACTTTTCAATAGCATTCATGAGAATTTGCACTATTTATAAGCTTGAGCAATGCAACGGTAATTAGCACGGAGGTGTTATTCATTCTTGTCCTAATACAGGTCTTCTCGTAACCTTCCTAACAGGTCTTGCTATTTTTTGCTTCACTGCTTTGCTTTATTGAACGTTATATGACATGGTAAGCAATTAAGTATGATTGTGTAGGAAATTAAATCAGCAAGAGTGTATGAATGGTGAGGTTTAAATACAGAAAAGCAACAAAATTGAAATAAGGGGAAGTTCTATGTTTCACTTATCTTGCTATGTCCAGGTAGTACTGTAGGCTATACAGTATGTGCTAAATCATTGAAGTTCTGGAGAGCATTAAAATACTCCTTTACAGAGAATTTAGTTGATGACAGGACTTCAAGTCATGTCATGAAAGGATCATAAATATTCTTATTTAATAGTATGCTCTGGATTAGTTTTATTTAGTTTCTCATCTTAGTAGAATGAGGATATATTCTCATTGCGTCAAGTATCTGTAAGTGCATGCAGCGTGTCATGGAGGATCTATGCTCAACATAAAAAATTTGTGTTCTTAAAATACATATCATTGGGCTGGGGAGATGGCTCAGTAGAATAAGTGCATGCCTGGCAAGCACAAGGGCCTGAGTTCAATCCCCAGTTCCAAGAAAAAACAAAACAAAACAAAACAAAACAAAACATATCATTGCTCACTATACAAAATTTTTGGCTTTATTTTACAGAAAGTCAGTTTGGATCCATGAAAATAACACCAGGGAATAAATCCTTACTCAGTAGATTTATGAGATTTGTACTTGGTGAAAAAATATTGGGTAAAGATTGACAAGACATAAAAATAAACCACTTCAGTTTTGGCCTACAATGTATCACCCCACTATTTTCTCTACATGCTGAGACAATAATTTCATATTTCACATTTTGTTCTGAAACTTCTGGGTCTCATAATTTGGTAGTTCATGATAATTACACTTAATTCACCAAGAAAATTGTAACAATTTGAAGTGACTTTCCATGCACAACAGTAATCACCCCTTTACCATCTCCATCTATTTCCATACATAAATTTTTTTTTTTTTTTTGGCGCAACCAGGGATTGAACTCAGGCCCCTGTGCTTGCGCAGGAAGCTCTTATTCCATTGAGCCGTTTCTCCAGCCTCCATGCATGTAATTTGTGGCAATCTGGATAAAATATCTTTTTCTGGCTAGGATAAGACTTCTGCCTTGAACTTCATGTGAAATAATTATTTCATCTATTTTTGTCTCATGCCTGTGATATTTTCATGGAATTAAAGTTGGTCAAAGGCATTCAACTTCATACAAAAAACAAAGATCAGATGGTCATATATGTCCATTTGCATTGCTAAATCTATGAGATTGCTCACTGTCCCTTCATTAACGCATTTTAATGACTTTGTTTTTTATTTAATTATTCTTGATATTTCTACTACTTGGAATTCTTTGAATGATTAAAAACTATTTGATTGAGGAAATGGTCCCAGATAGGTAATTATCACATATCAGGAATTAAAACTCTGTGAAAGGCTACTGCAGAAGAGAAATCCTAACCTTAGTGTGGGAGGTGGAGATAAAGTGACACCTTGCCTAGACCATAGGTTTCTTCATGCCCATTTGGGAACAGCAAAGCCGAAGGTCACTACTCCAATGCCACAGCCATCACTTTCTAGCAAAGCACATTTACTTGGAAGAGTACTTTTTCCTTTGCTGCCTGCCTCTAGGACAAACAAAAGTGTTAAAGTGTGTGTGTGTGTGTGTGTGTGTGTGTGTGTGTGTGTGCTTTTATAGAATTTTAACAAGTGTACTTTATTTCTACCAGTGGAGCATCCTTGAATGATTACACATTTCACCATTCTGGAATTAGTTCTCTTCTCCAAGTAGATGCTGGACCAAAAGATCTGAAATACAGCAATAAAAATGGCACTCTCTAAGTTGCATATTAACAAGTCACACTAATAACATAACAAACTTTCTGCATTTTCAATGAAGTAATTCATTTTAAAATTAGAATCGTATGTAATTTCTGGGCTTTCTTTATTTTTCAAATTCTTGAAAGATATTAATCATGATTTATCTCTTTTGTGAGAGTACTATTTTAAATCCTTTCATAAATTTATGTTGAGCACTGCTGTGTATTTCTCAGCTGAAAGTGTACAATCTACCTGCAAAAGTTTTCAATGCCTTTTTATTTAATCTACTTTTGAGTTTTGACAGCTAGTGTACATAGACAAATATATAAGTACTAGACTACTTCCTAGTTCTTCCAATGTTTAAGCTTGAAAAGTTTTCCTCATTTAAGACTTAGGTGTATCTCCTGTGATAACTTTAATTTCTCTCATTATGTCAATGTAATTGTTGTATCAAAATTAACTTCATTGGGGCTGACCAGATGTCTCAGCGGACTGAAAAGCCTGCTTAGGCAGAGCTCGCGGCCCAGGGTTCAATCCCAGCATGCCCTGTTGGCACTGCCCCAAGACTGGGCGTGGTGGTGCACGCCTATAATCCCAGCACTTGGGAGGCTGAAAATAGAAGAATCACTATGAGTCCAACCTACATAGTGAGACTCTGTAGAACCTGTTGACCCTGTACCAAATACATTAAAGAATAATAAGGACTTTAATTAGCCAAGGAGATAGCTCAGTAGCTTAAGCACCTGCTTGGTCTGCACAGGATCCTGAGTTCGAACCAAGTGTTATAGCCTGTGCAATTGATTCCAATTTTGTAACTCTGTATGCTTCCACTGTAACTTTATTAACTGTTATAACCTGACGTATGCGCCGCTATCTTGTTCTGTATGCGCCATTCTAAATGCTGTAACTTTCTACTGTGCCCATTCTCTACTTGAGAACCTGCAGTTGGGCCTTTCTCACGCTGCCCTTTTGTGTGCACCTGAATCTAGTTTCGGCCCAATGCCCTGATCTCGCCCTCGTTCCCAGCTACAAACTGTACCCACCACTGCACCTGTTATTGTTCATTAGAAACAGGTAATTTTTCAACTGTAGCCCCAAGATAAACCCTTGAGGTCAGCTTTTATGGTTTATTGGCTTAAATACCCACTCCATTTTGTAACCAGAATGGGCATTGTATTATACATTTCTGTACATGTCCACTGTAACTTTATTAATGAAGATTGTTTGGTATAAGCTGACAACTTAAACTCCATCTTGATGGCTTAAGCCATTCATCGGACCCCTGAACATAGTTTGTTAATGTTCAAACCATTCCTTTGTTCTAAACCACAGTGTGTCATGGGTTGAGATCTGAACTATTTTTACCCCAGAGTACTCCAAACAATATGTCCTGTGATCAGCACCGAACCATAAATTGTAATTATTTGTTCCTAAAAATTGTATGTAATCTATTTTCCTGAAAGTGGACGCTGACTCCTGTGCTGCATTCCCTTGCACTCAAATCATATGACCTCCCCTTTGCGGTTTTCAGCCTTAAAAACCCTTGTCTCTCCCCTCCTGGGCGAGCACCTCAGCATCTTGCTGGGGTGTCTGCCGCTGGGTACCAGCTAAAATAAAGCGCTTCTTTAACTTTTGGACTTGCCTCATTGTCATCTGATTTTTGAGTTACAACACCAAGCACAAAAGAAAACAAAAACAAAAACAAAACAAAAACCCTTTATTTTTCTGCCTCAAGATTATTTTCATGTAATTCCTTAATCAAGAATCTAAAAGGGGCCCGGGGAAATATCTCAGTAGAATGAGTGCTTGCCTGGCAAGCACAGGGTCCTGAGTTCAATCACCAGTACTGGGAGACAAAAAAAGGACTCTAAATGGATTTTACTATTTATTATTATTATTATTATTATTATTATTATTATTATTATTTTGTATTTTAGGGAAGGGTCTACAGAGTGTTCAGGGTCTCACTACTAGATCGGACTCATAGGGATCCCCCAGTTTACAGCCTCCCAAGAGCTGGGTTTATAGGCGCAAGCCACCACACCCAGTCTCAATTGCTGTCTTGGCGTTCCCAGGGGCGGGTCCGGCATGGCAGGCCTGGGGATCAAACTCCCAATGCCTGCGCCTGCTTACAGGTACTTTAATCCACTGAGCTGTTTGGCCAGCCCTTAAAAGGATTTTAATGTCTCAAAAAAGTTAAGACATTGTTCTTTGGCTTTGGTATCCTTTCCCGATGATTTAAGGCATATTACAACACATCTCTGAATAAGAATATCAATAATGGGAAGGATTTTATGCAAATGAATTAAATGGAATGCGGAAGTGGAAAATTACAATAATTAAAGTGCCCTACAGGGGCCAGGGAGATAGTTTAGTGAAATAAGTGCTTGCCTGGCTAGCACAAGGTCCTAAATTTGATCCCTGGTATGACAAAAAACAAAGAAAGAAACAAACAAACAAAAAAACCCCAAAACTATGTGTCACTAGTGCCTTTAAGTCTGCAGAAGATTGAAGTTTAAATCAACACAAATAATGTTATCTAAAGAAAGAAAATTATGTAAGATTAATTAAATCAACATGAGTGAGAAGGATGAAAGAGAAACTAGAAGACTAGGGAGAGAAAGAGAGCAAATGTAAAAGAAAGAAGGCATTATTATGCACGCAACTCAACTACCCAAGATGACTATAAAATTTGTGAAGCACCAATATATACTGAAAAGGAATTAAAAAAAAAAAAAAAAGAAGTATAAGGCCCGTCAGATAGCTCAGCGGATTAAAGCGCCTGCAAGCAGGTGCAGGGGTGGAAATTCGACTTCTGGGCCTGCTGTTCTGTCCCCGCCCCCACTGAAACTGTGAGGGAGACTGGGCATGGTGGGGTGCGCATGTAATCCCAGCTCTTGTGACATATATTCATATATATATATATGTCTTGTGACATATATTCATATATATATATATATGACAAGACAGCTTTGAATGAAAGAATAAGCATTCTTTGCATGCATATATATGGTGATATAAACAACTACTTGGAAGACAACCGTATACATTACAACAAATACTGTGAAATCCATATTATTTTGTTAAGTGAAATTCTGAGTCGCTTATAATTTTTCTGTTTTAATACTATTTTGTACTGTCTTCAAAAAAATGAAAATAAAAGAAAGAATAAACAGTCAACCAAGTATCTTCTACTATGCAAAAATTGTAAAAAATTAAAGTTGAAAACATTTCAAATAATGAAAATTTAACTGCCTAAACTTACAATAAGTATTTAAAAATTCAGGTAAAAAGAATCACTAGGCTATGATGCAAAAAAGTTTCCTCAAATTCTATAGAAAGAAAGAGACAACATAAATTAACTTTGCTTTCCTTTTCTTAATTTGGAAATCAACTGTAGAAATGAATATATTCTACTGTATTCTGTTTATATCTCATAAAATTTTACTTGTTTGAGAATAAAATTTTACTTATTTGAGAATAATACCTCAAAATATGTTAATTAAAGTCTATATTAGGGTAATATAAAAATATTACATGAAAGCTTACTCACAAAAATGATGACAAAGAATAAAATTAGAAAAATCAAAATGGTAACTTAAAAAACTATATAACTATTATTTTCATCTGTTTTTTAATTTATATTTATACATTTTAATTTTTTTCTTGTTATTTATTGGATACAGATTCTTACTAGATGTTTTAGACTCCATGGTGATCCTCTTGTCTCAGCCTCCCCAGTGCTGGGATTGTAGGGATGTGTCACCACACTCAATTCAAGGCCAGCATGGTGCGCCCAGTGGTCTGGGGCCACAGGACCTGTGGTCCTGGGAACCGAACTCTGGGTCTTGCACTTGCCCGGCAGGTACGTAGACCACTGAACTATCTCCCAACCCCAATACATTTTTATATTGAGCCTTTCTTCAAATACCTGATCATATTGACCCCTGTTTTGCAATTTTGGTCAAGGTGAACAACAACACCAAAAAGCTATTGTGAAATTGGTTGAAAAACTCTTTGTAGTTGTGCAATCATACAATTTATTTTGCAAGCCAGAAATTTGTAAAAGCATATGGCATTGTTAAACTAATCTAGTGCTGTGAATTGTTATGCAATTTGTTGGTTAAAGTGCATGATTTGTGGTGAAGATATATCATGCCAGAATAATTTATAAAAGCTATTTTTACAAATATACTTCTAAATATCAGTTATATTTAAAATAATATCACTTTATTTTATATAGATTATAAAAGTTTGAATTGGGAAAAAACTTCTAGTGCTATTTAATACTACATAAGAATGCTACTCAACTATAAAGAAAGATGAATTCAAAGCTTTTATAGGTAAATGGATACAACTAGAGACCATTCCCATAAGTGAAATGCATTAGATGTTCATTTATTCATATTGTCTGCCTAGGGAAAGAAACCGAAAAAGTAAATGAAATCCAAAAGAAAAGAAGGAAAGAAGGAATGGAGAAAATATGTACTCAGATAACTAAGATAATTGAACTATTGCACTAATTTCTATTGGTTTATTGAAAGGAACAGTTGATGCCTGTTTCACCAATTTTGAATGCCTATATCTGGTAATCTTAAAAACTACTTTGAAGATAACTATATGCAATACCATAATGATTGTTCCTATCATTTTGTTTTGAAATTGTGCACTGTTTTCATTTTTTTAAAGTATCTTTAAAATAATGAAAGATACTACATATCTCATTGAGATATATGGTCATTACAACAAATTCTGCGGAGTGGAAAAGATCACATATTTGATATTTTTGACAGATTAAAATCATAAATATTTTTCTTAGGGATACCTGAGAATCTACCATTTATTTATTTATTTATTTATTTATTTTTATGCTTTTGGTACAGAGTCTACAAGGAATACAGTCTCACTACATAGATTGGATTGTAGCGATCCTCCTGTTTTCAACCTCCGAAGCACTGGGATTACAAAAGTGCGCCACCACTCCCAGTCTCAATCCCTGTCTCAGTGCACCCTGCAGGTGGGGCTAGCACAGCACATCAGGGTTTGAACCCCAGCCCGTGAGCTCTGCCTAAGTAGGCACGTTAGTCCCCTGAGCTATTTGGCCAGCTCAAGAATGTAGTTTTAAATTCATCACAACTATCTCTCTTCCCAAGATATTTTACAAAATAAACAAATCATTTGCTTTATCTCTATATTGTCAAATAATATTTTACAATATTTTAGAATTTTTTCAGTTTAATCACATTCTGAAATAAAATATCAACTTTAGCAATTAGAAGTATGATGCTCATGTCAATATTTTCAACTTAAGATATTTAAATGAAGAATGGTATATTTGTAATACAAAGCCATATATCTTTTGTGTTTTATTATTGAGTTTCTTCAGTTTTCCTTCACTTGCAATTGAAAGACAACAGTTATACCTCATATACTTTTAATTATCTTTATATTTTTTGTCTTTAATTCAAGAATCCCTATTTCATCATGTGCTCTACAAATAGATTTAAAAAGCAATAGGGCAACAAAAATATTAAATGGACAGATAGCTAAATATAAGCCAACTTTTTGAAGTAAAACAGTAGATGACTATGCACAGTGAGAGAGAGAGAAAAACAGAGACAGAGAGACAGAGACAGAGAGAGAGACAGAGAGAGAGAGACAGAGAATATGAAAGTGATCTTTTATTTGGTATGGCACTTAATGATCAGAAATGGAAACAGAAATTTTAGGTAACTCAGTTGAAAACCTAATCAGTTTATTGTGTAAATTTACTGGAAGTTGAAATGAGAAGTTTCAAAATGAGAAGTTGAAAATGTTCTACTCAGAAAGAAAGATACAACACATCCATGTATTTATTGATGACATGTCACTTAAATGATTTCATGTAATAAACTGATAACTGCTTCTCAATCCAGATGATGAAGCAATAGACATGTCATGTAAATATCAATCAATGGTATTTTTCAGATGTGTAAATGCTGATGAAAATCAATAAACATAGTCTGCAACAAAGGAATCAAGCATAGACAAGACATATTTAATAGTCTGTCTTTATTATTTGGAAACAAAAGTTCAATCTTGGAATTAGTATGTTTGTTTCCATGAGAGGTTTTTCTGGCTTTATAATAAAATAAGCTGTCTATTTATGAGACTGACACCCTATCCAGTGCACTAGGGAGGCAGATATAAACTTCCTGTTTAATCCAGCCTCCTTCAAAATGAGACACTAGTGTCAAAAATTTTGTAGTTTAAAGTCAACAAAATAATCCAATATACTCTAGTAGTCCGTAATAGTAGCGGGTTATCCATAGGACTTGCAATGTCAGCAGTTGTTGACTTGAGGCTTTTACAGCTCAGCATATTAATATGGCTTTACATTTTATATTTCATGTTTATACTTTTCTGCTGGATGGTTAAGAACAAGATAAAGCAAGACCTATATAACAAGAAATGTAACTTTTGTATCTGAAAAGGTCAGTCAAATCCCCTCAGGATTTATCCTGAAACCCTGTGCCACAGTTTATAGATCCTTTGTCAGTGTCAGCCATGTGGATAAGTCATGGCCATTGCTTGACCAATTTGCTCTCTGCAAAAGAAATTGCAATGGAATACCTATCTCTGACACAACTAAACAAAAAAGGGATACAAATAAAGGACCATTTTGTATTTGTATATATAAAATAGTTAGGATAGATAGTCAGCTGCATTCTCTTAATTCAATGAGAAGAAAGATTTGTACTAATAGTGTTTGGACAGGATATCATGTCTGCATCTGGTACTATGAATAACCACTATGAAGACAATAATATGCAATGCATTAATTATTGAAACTGTCTTACTAATCAGTTTTGTTACTGTCCCACTGCTATTTGTTTCTAAATAAATTAATAAAAAATAAATTATAAAAATAAATTTGTAGCATATGAAAAGTTGTTTTGTAATTCTAAGGTGGAGTGTAACTTTTTAAAAAATTAAGTAAATACAAAAATATCTAAAAGCTGCATGTGAAGTGAGAGAAAGAGGACTTGCCTCCTGCTACATGCAGAAAACAGTGGTCCATTAAGAAAAATTAATGATCTAAAGATGTTTACATTAAAAGATGACTATAAGAGAAAATTGTTAGTCATAACTACCAGGGCATTCTGACAATGAATAACTATAGAAGCTACTCCAATTAACAGATATTTTTTATAACATTTATATCTTTTGTAAAAAAATATTTTAAGTGAAAATGTTTGTACATTTGAAAATATGGGGTATACAGAAAAATTACTTTCAAGGCCTAGACCTTGACAAGTTTCTGTTCATAGTTGCACTTGTAAGAGTGAAAAAGGATACCAAGAAATCTTAAGTCACATGGAACATTGTGAAGAAAATTTGAAGATATCAAGATTGAGCCATCTGTGAAATTTCTTTGAATAAAAAATGACTAAATGAAAAACAGAGAAACCTTTTTTTTTATTTTGATGATTTGCTTCTGTGAGGACTTGTCTGTGAGAGAATAGATTTGGAAGAATGAAGATTTGCTTCACACTGAAGATTGTGAATTCATTTGCCTCTACGTGAGTCAGAAATTTCTCCAAAAAGAGAGAGTATTGTGATAAAAAAATCCAGTCTTTATCTTTTAACATTTTTTTAATGTTGTAGCACAGGATCTACAGGGTCACACTACACAGATCAGACTCATAGTGATTCTCCTGTTTTCAGCCTCCCAAGTGCTGGGATTACAGATGTGCACCATTGAGCCCAGTGTCAATCACCTTCTCAGTGTGCCCTGGGGCTGGGGGCTGGAATGGCAGTTCCAGGGATCCCCTGGCATCTGTGTCTGCCTAAGCAGTCACTTTAATCTGCTGAACTATTTGGCCAGCCACTTTCAACATTTTGAAATAGCCTTCTTTTAAAATTGTATCAGTAAATCTTGAATGCTAGTACCCTTAATGAAAGACTTAGCAACAAATATATCAAAATTGAGCCCACATTTCTACTATTTATTTATTTAGTATTTTAGGGAAGGGTCTACAGGGTGTTCAGGGTCTTACTACTAGATTAAGACCACCTGTTTACAGCCTCCTAAAAGCTGGGATTATAGGCACAAGACACCATGCCCAGAGTCAGTTGCCATCTCAGCATGCCCCTGGGGCGGGACCAGCATGGCAGGCCCAGGAGTAAAATCCCTGGTCCCTGTACCTGCTTGCAGGTATTTTAATCTGCTGAGCTATTTGGCCTGCCCTCTAAGTATCTACTAAACAAGCAAATTTCCTTCTTAATTTTCCATTTAGAGACACATTTTACATATGTAGATACTTCAAATATCAATAAACTGCAGTTTCAATTTTGAGACATATTGACTTACAATTTTCATGTAAAGAAAATAATATGATTAATAATCTCAGTGGTATATTTTTAGACTTGCACAAATCTAATTTCACTTTATAGTTCTAGAAAATATCATATATGTTTATTAACAAATATGAGTACAAAATTTGGTTAACTATTTTTCATTTAAACTTTCTAAAACAAAATTAATTCCTGTAATAATAATTTGCATGTATTACTGATACTTCAATTTTCTGGAGCTGATATATGATGATGAAAATTATCTTATAACTTTCCAAATTGGTGGCATTAGCAAGTTTCAATTTTAAATTATAGACTTTAAGTATTTAAGGTTATTGGCAAAACACACATCCAAGTAATTTGTTACTATCAGTAAAAAATATATGATAAATAATGTCAAAATTTTGTAATAGTAAATCCCAGGAATATAAGATAAAAGAAACCTATGCAAAGAAGAACATGAAATTTTGCGTATAGAACGTTCTAGAAGATACTTTCTTCCTTCGTGATCTTTGGTCAAGAGATTAAACTCTTAAAATGTCTATGCAGATTTTCATCCAGAAATTTGGATTAACATGTTTAGTATAACATTTGAATTCATTTTATTTAAATGTGGATGTTTCTGTCACCAAAACTTAATGCAATGATCAATTTCTTTTCAGTTTGTTTCCTTACAATATCATTAAGAGTGTCTTGTCAACTTTTTTTAATGTGTGCGATATAGACTCTTGAATATGCCTCAATGCATTTGTAGTAATCTATTGCTCAATAAAATAGTGCAAAGAAGCAGTGGCTCTTAAATAAAGTGAGTGAAATAGTATAATTTATGAAAAGGATTAATTTCTTGATGAAAGCAAGCCCGCGAGAGGACAGAATAAGGAGCTAATGTGTCTGAGGGAGGAGCCGTGCCTGGTGTCCACCTGCCAATTCCTCAGGATTAAGCTTCCCAGACTCCCACAGCATGAGCAATAACTTCTGTTTTAGGTGAGTTACTTAACTTCAGGTATTTTATTGCAGCAAATCAAGTAGCTTAAGGCATAGATTTTAAAATACTGAAATTTGTCCTGATGACCTTTTCTAAAATACAATATTTTATGTTTTTATGTTTATTAAGCAAAAATTATTTAGTTGATGAGAACAGACAATTGTGCTTGCTGAAGAGTCCCTTTGTTTTACCACACTATTCTTCTTGTTTCCTTTGCTGCTTAATTCCCATATGTACGTATTCACTAGTATACATTACATACACAAAATACTGCATTTCATTGATGTTTTTATGTGTGTATATTGCATGTTTGTAACATAAGTTCTGTTATATGAGTAGAAATATTTTTATGACATGACCAGACAGCAATCACTGAAAGGAATATGGTCTGCAAATTTCTGAGAAGACAAGGTGCTGTTTCAGTGGAGCTAAGGGTTGAAATATTGACCATATAGGTTTCAAAAATGTTGATAATGTAATTGAAGGTTATTTTAATTTTCTTACCATTTAACTTTATTCACAGGGATCATGTCAATCTTTTGTATGCTTTGCATGTGGGGTTTTAAGTTCTATTTGGATAATTTTCTTCTTTTTGTTTCCACTGCACTCTGTTCATAATTAGGGTCTTAAGGAGATGAAAATGCTCTCACCACTTAACGCAGCAGTCGGCGTCAGGGATAACAATATGAGAGCCTGTGAAAGGGGATGGGGAAGATTCTGGGCTGATGATTTTCTATATCTCACTGTGATAGTAAGTACATGAGTGTCTACATGGACATTTGTTGTTTGCAAAGCCCAAGAATTTACCAAAAGTGTATTTTACTATTAAAACACGTAAAGTTAAGTTACGTTATATGTTAGTAAAAATTGTTTCATAAAATGATACTTTGAAGTGAGTCAAAACTTTTCCCTTTTCTTCCTGATGATCAATAAAAGCTAAAAAGGATAACTGCTGAAGAGAAATGTTTTGATGTAAGCCTCAATGTTCTCAGTGTGATTCTTTTGTTCTTCAAAATCTTTTATCTTAGAATGGGATAGTAAACATTAGACAAGAGAAAAATGAGTGATCTTTTTGCCAGGCAAACATTTTCTTCTTATACAGTCTCATATAAAGGGCTGTCCAGATAGCTCAGTGGATTAGAACACCTGCAAGAAGGCACAGGGCCTGGAG
>NW_004524726.1:238803-242788 GCF_000260255.1 Octodon degus | reverse complement strand
AATTAACTGGACACATAGAAACTCTATAATCTACTATATTCAATCTTGAGTTGAAAACAATATCAGAATACAATTGAATCCAAAGAGCTGAGAAGGTGGGGAGCCAACTGTTTAACTTTCAACCTTGGAGCAACTTGTTGAAAAAGTTGAGTTTAAGGGAGTCAGGATAGGGGGTGCAGCATCAGCAGTGGAGGTGGCTGCAGGCAGAAGGGTGCATTTTTTCTTGGTCCTAATTATGTCTTCAAAGCATGCTACCTACTCGTATTAGTGACAGTAGACCTTCTCACTTACTCTGCTGACCCAAGTGCTAGACTCTTCAGCAGCCTCCCTCACAGATGCATACAGAAATCACATCTTTCCAGCCACCTTAACACCTTTATCCCAGTCACACTGATGTGCAAAAGGAACCATTACTGGTCCTATACTTATGAAGCAGACACTCTAACGAGGAGACATAGTAATTAACATTTATGAAGAGCATGAAAAAACATAAAATGGTAACAATATATTAGAAAAAGATTGTGGTTTGGGTCCAGAATCTCATCCAAAAACTCTGTGTTCAGAGGCTTTTGGAAGGTAATTGGGTCACGGGAACACTATATTTAATCCAGGGATCAATTTGGAGACAATGAGATTTTAGGAGAGGAAACTGGTTCGATTACATCAGAGAGGTATGACCCGGAAGCTCTCTCTTTCTCTGCTTTCTGGCTACCATAAAGTAAGCAGCTTTTTCTCCATTGTCCCCTTCTGCTGTCTTTTTTATCCAAACATGAAAAATAACCTGAAGCCAAAATGCAGTTTTCCTCCTTTAAATTGTGGGTGATGGATAATTTGTCCAAGCTATGAAAAAGTGGCTAACACCACAGTCAATGCTATATTATGAATGAGGTGATGCCAAGAATCCCATTAAAACCTCCTCTGAAAAATGGCCTTATGGAACTACATTGTTAGAGTATTACTAAACATATGTTATACTCAATCTTAAATAAAATGTCTTATGCATGTGCATATTTTATCATTTCCTTATACTTGTATTCATAGAAGTTTTAAAAACATGCAAAAATATTCATATTGGAGTGTTATGAGATTACCTTTTTTCAGGATTATTATCTTTGGAGGAAATGTTCAGAAGATAAACAGCATGTTAATTAGCTACTTTGTGTTATTATAAAAATAGTGATTTCATTCATTATAATCAATGCTATACAGGCAGTGAACACATGGGTTTATAATTTTTGTGTGTAGATTAAGGTAATGACACTAGGATTGAGATGAGGAATTGCTTCTTATATTTTTGACTGATTTAGAAGAACATATACAATGCCAGAATTTATATAATACAGATGTAAACTTCTGACCATAATACTCATAAAATATTTTCTTAAGTTTTTAAAAATAAAACTTCCCCACTTGATAAATTAATGAAATTAATAATGTATAATTTAAGGATTACGTTAATTTTGGGATTTAAAATGTGTAATGTTCCAGAATAACTAGCATAATTCTTATAATTATTTTTATGAACAAATAACAAATAATGTTCAGAGTATTTTATTGAAGATGCAAATTATATAGTCCTCATCTGGAGTTTGTTTTTCAAATTTATATTTTTTGGATACCATGGTGTCTGTCACATAATAGGTGATATGAAAACGCTTATTTCTCTAATTTTATTCCTCAAAATAATATGAAAGTTCATATTGATCAGGCTTCTTAACAATTACAAGTAATTTTTAAATGTATTTAGTACAGGCTCTATAGGATCTTACTATAAATAGGTTGGACTTACAGTGATCCTCCTATTTGCAGCCTCCCAAGTGCTGGGATTACAGGTGCACACCACCACAGCCAGTCTCAGTTGCAATCCCAGCGCCCTGGAGGCAGGGCCAACACAGACTGCGGCACAGGGGATCAAACCCCGGCTCTTGAGCTCGGCCTAAGCAGGCACTTTAAGTCCACTGAGCTCTTTGGCTGGCCCTTACAATTACATATAATTTTGAGAAAGAAACATATGAATAAGTATTTTAGCCATTTGGCACTGGAATAAATTATTTCTTTCCTCTGTCTGGAAAGGAGACACAAAAATAAAGGTGGGGAATACCAAGATATAAGGAAGTAACAAGGTCACTTCACTGTTTCACTATTGATTTTACCTTCATCCACCTCAAATGCTATCTGACTACCAAAGAAATACTAAAGATAATATACTCAAACGTACTCTCATTTTATGCTGCATTGTATAGTATTTCTCTAATATGAACTGGATATTAATGTAAATGTGTATCATAAGAATGAAAATATAGGAAAATGAAAAGAGGAACCAAGATTGTTCTACAGCTTTACCTTTAGTGATAGAAAGTGAGAAAAAAATATTTAAAGGAAATATTTTGTGAATTATTATATATTAATCATTTTCTCAACTTTTCCTTTGGACATTAGTCATTGTGTAGATTATATTCAAAATAGAAAACATTGTAGGCAGAAGCATATATTTATCACTATGTAATATTGTCACCGTTTTACTGTTGGTCTATACAAATACAATAAAGTTTGATTTAGGGAATCTTCTCTTTGTGACTGCGGTGGATGTGAAAATTAAAACGGATTGCTAAGGACCTCATTGGAGCAGACATTGTCTAGGGTCAGATCCAGACTGTGTCAGGTCACCTTGGGTTCTGCTTTTCTAAGAGGCGGTGATGAAAGCTCTGTATTAACTGTAATGTAAGCTTCCCTTAGAATTTCTCCACCCTGAACACACTTGCAACACTAGAATATGCTTGCATAATCTTTGATACTCCTTTAGCTTCAATTCCTGTATATATGGTTTGAAATATCCTAGAAATACCCAGTAAACAATGTATTCATATCTTGATATACATGAGCAAAAAGATAAATATAAATGCATTTTATTCACCTCAAACATAGCTATTTGAATTTACTGAGAATGTGTGTCAGATGGCCTCTTTAGCATCTGCTGTAGTCCATCAGTACTGCTTTGCTATGTGCTCCTATTGAGAATCATACCCTGCCCAAAGTCTTGTACTCCTGTTTTATTTCTAGAGATATCTCTGGGAAAATTATAATTAATTCATTTTTTGTTTGATTATTCCAGACTCTAACTTCTTTAAGAATATTTTTCTGTAACTGGGAAAGCTAAAATATTCTATATTTTAATAGCAAAAAGGTAATTAAATTGTGTAAAATGAGACTTTTACTTAGATGAATAACCATTAATTCAACTCATGCTTATTTATTTTCTAACTCTGATGTTTTACATCACAAGAATATTGCACCATCTTCATATTATTTCTTTCCATATAATACACTAAAATTGAATTTAGATGTATTTCATATTTTCAAGTTAAAAGGTACTTTTTCCTCTAAAACTATGAGAGTACAATGATAAAATACTAAATCTATGCCATGATTTTGTTATACACCAATTATTATGGGGATGTTGTTTGTTCAATAGAGGATGAGCAAATAAGGAACAGAAACTAGATTCTGCTGTCCTACTTTTAAGTATATAAATAACGAAACACGATGGGAGTTGTCTCATGGGAAATTTTGTCTGCAGAACTACTAATCATTCTCATGTAAAACTTTGCTTTTTAATTTATTCAATTTGTTGTCAAGAGAGACAGGCCAAGAGGGCATTCGACTCCTCTTAATTCTTTCGTAACACGTATTAAAATAGCTTATGTTATCTATTTTATAAGAATCTTTTAAAATATATGCTGAAGGTAATTGTTCTGTAAGCACATGAACAGACAAATACACATATGCTACTAAATGTGAAATTACATTTACCAAATAAGTTGAAGGTTATACTCATAATTTAGAGAGATTGATGACAAAGATTTCTAACTTACTACATAGCCTATTTTCAAGGATGAAATCAAAGACAAGTTCTGTGCTACATGCCATAACATGTTGGCTGAAACACTTTGAATTGCATGAATATTGTGGGCAATATATAGTAATT
>NW_004524726.1:222106-238218 GCF_000260255.1 Octodon degus | reverse complement strand
ATAAGACATTAGAAACAGTACACATTTAATAGAACATGATGAAAAGTATTAAATATGGATATTATATAGCACATTCTTGCACTTAATGTAGTTGCTCAGATTGTAGAAAGAAAAATCATGCAAGTATACATACAGGATTGCTGAGATGACTGTGCTACTAATTTCCATCTGTTTTTTTTTAAGTAGCATTTAATGTTTAAAATGTTTACTTTGACTAACCCTATATGCTAAGAAGGGCTGTTTTGACCACTCTGTATCTGACTTACTTTTTCTATTAAAGAACCAGCCACCTATCATTCTGATTAAATGGTAAGTACAGGATACAGTTAAGGTTCTCACAATAACATTGTATGTACATATCAGAAATTGTCTTAATGTTCAATACTGTTTTATGAATTAGATATTCCAAATAGAAAATAATTTACTATTAATCTTAGATAGATCCTAATCTTAGTAGACCCAGAAAATATAAAATTACTTTTTTAATTCTCATAAAATTATTATAGCTCAATTCATTTAATTTAATGGTTTTCCCTTCCCTGACACTCGAGATGAGGTGAGAAAAATCTGTCTTTCATATTTGAGATAAACTTCGCTTATAGCTTGTGTCTAGATACCACTCTGAAGCCTCAGGTGGAGCCTGTTAGAATGTGTAGTAAGTACATCACAGATAGAGCTCAGGAGAGATAGTTTGGTATTCTCAGAATTGACAGGATCTGGAGTTTGAAATTCTGGGATTAAAGGTGTGTGATTACTGAATCATTACACTGATTGGTTTGACATAGTTTTTGGTAGGATTAAGGTTCCCCCACCCTTGGTTTAAGTGCTTTCTGCCCTAAGTGTAGCACTGAATACACTGTAAAGAAACATTATTAGTCCATTCCCTGTTGCTGAGGCTTTCTTCTGCCATGCTTGCTGCCTTCTGCCTGCCATTGCTCTGGGACACCTCTGCCTACCTTGGAGCCAGCCGACTGTGGACTGAGACCTCTACAGATTGTGAGCTGCCACAAAATTTTCCTCCTTTTGGTGTGTTTGGCATTTTGCTCAGCAATAAGAAAGATCAATTATGACAACATCAAAATTAATGTTTCTTTTAATATTTTCTGAATTTTGAAACCATTTTTAGTTCTTTTTATGCAATTCATAGTTATAAGCATATATCAAGTCAAAGCAGCTGTTTTATATAAAGTGAATCTTGCATTTATCTATTCAGGAAGAAATGAAGTTATGAAATAATATAGCTCAAATTGAGTGTTCCAACTTCAGTATTCTGTGTTACTATATTGAAAAATAAAATAGATGAAGTACGTATTTGATATTTTGCTCTCCCAAGCTCAAAAAGTTATTTGAAACATAAACTTGCCTCCTTTGACTTAGCCATCTATCAAATAGAATGATAAATTATCCAGTTTAAAAAAATCCCTTCAAGGGGTGGGGAGATAGCTCAGTAGTGTAAGTGCCTGCCAGGCAAGTGCAAGGGTTCGATCCCCCGTACCACATGTGGTGCTGGCCCTGAGCACCAAGCTGAGCACTTAAACTGTGCATGATGGTGCACACCTGTAATCCCAGTGCTAGGGAAGCTGACAGAGGAGGATGACTATGAGTCCAAGCTGAATAGTGAGGCCCTCTACCAAATAAATGAATAAATAAATACATGATTTTTAAAAATCACTAAGACATGTACATTTGTATTCGTGTATCATGAATATGTACATTTTTAGAAAGTTTTTCTTAACCTTAGGTACAATGCTATTGCTACATAAGAAACATTAATATGTTTTAAGAAACAATGAGTGAAAACATAAAATATCAGGACTTGAAGTGCAATTTCTTTTGTCATCTCTGATTTGTATTACTATAATTAAAATCTTTAATTCTCTAATCTTGAAGATGGGCTGCAAATAACACTTTGTTTCTTGAATGTTATTTAAAGCAAAAGTAATGCATGAACCACTTAGCATAGTAGGTAGGATACAGTAAGCAGGAGCTTGGATGGACTTGTCTGGGGGTTGCAGTTGTTTGCCTCTTGACTGGATACTGTTGCTCCGAAGCACACGGTTGGCCATTGTACACTCTTCACTCCCTGATTCCATATGGATGATTATGTAAAACTTTTCACATGCATCTTGAAATTGGACTTGAAACTTGCAAATATTAATAAATGACAATGGAATGCCCATCTCTGACAAAACTAACCAAAAAAGTGGGATAGACATGAACGACCCCTTTGTAACTCTATATTCAAAATAGTTAGCATAGATATACAGCTCAATTCTCTTAATTCAATGAATAGAGAGATTCGTTATAATAGTGTTTGAGCCATGACATCATGTCTGCATCTTGTGCAATGAATAACCACTAAGACAACAATATGCAATGTACTAATTATTGAAAATGTGCCAGTAATCTGTTGTGAAGCTGTCTCATTGACATTTGTCTCTTAATAAAATTATTTTTAAAAATGGTTCAAAACAGAGATCAAATATAATGATCAAGTAATACATGAGAGAGACTCAAGACATTTGGAAAAATGAGAAGTGTGAATTGCCTTAGGAAACTTGCAAGGAAGGAGCAAAGCTAGCCCAAGGGAGAGGCTGTGTGAGCTGCAGCCACCAGAAGTGCCACAGTTGTGGAGCCATCCATACTCTTTGGAGCTCATAGTTTTCCACAGTTTGTCTTGGATACTGCACACAGAACTCCAGGACTTAATGTTTTCTCTGCTGGATTTTGAACTTTCGTTGGCTCCAATCCTTTGTGTTTGTAACTTTTTGAATGAAAATGTTTACCTTATGTTGGAAGTACTTGACTTTTTATTTGTAAAATGGCTTGTAGCTATGAGTTTTTTAAATCTGGTAAGACTTGGAACTTGGACTTTTTAGCAATGCCAAAATGTCAGAAATGTGTTAACTCTTAGAGACCGACTGAATGTCTTTTGCATAAAGGAATGTGCATGAGTAATTGGGGTGCCAAAATATTATGTGTCTGTTATAATATGGGTAGACTTAGCACTTGTTCTTAAGGCTTGTTAGACCTGTGTTATAATGTTCAAGTTGGAAAATAATAAGAATAAACTGTGGGCTAAGTAATCCTTTCTTTCCTTAACATTAAGCATTGTTTCAGCAATGACAGAAATATAAGACAGAACGTTTTATTAGTTTTATACTTTGATCAAGATTTATTGATTAAATGTAGAGAAGAGCATGGTCTTATAGACATATGTACTTCTATAAAATGTACCTTGATGTTCTGGTTTGTGTCTAGTTATCCCCCCCAAAGCCTCCTGTAGTCATGGGGAGGACTTCAAGAGTTTGTGATTAACTCATGATCCACTAGGATTATGGGTGTGAATGCTGCTGGGATTATGGGTGTGAGAACTGTGCCCAGTCTAGGGTGGTAACCTGAGTGTGACTTAAAGGATGTAGACTTGCTCTCTGTTACCCTTGTGGCTGCTGCTCCTGCCCTTTTACTCTTGCTCTTTGCTACCACCATGAACTGTTGCCCTCTGCCACATGCCACTCTGCCTGGGAGCGAGCCAAGTATAGCCTGAAACATCCATTAGCTGTGACCTAAATAAAACATTCTGTCCTTCACTTTTGGTGTCAGGTATTTGTCCCAGCAATGAGAGAAGAGTAACCAAGCCACTTGAATACGAGCAATTCTGTTTATAACTGTCTAATTGTTCAACATGAAAGGAAAGATCATTAAAAGGCCTTGCAAGTCACAAGCTATCCCATTTTAATTGTAACTCATATTTAGCTTAGCATAAAATTCTAAATTGCCCCTTGGGTATTCTGACTAGTAAGGTGGGTTTACTAATAAATCACTAGACTAATTGAATAATTCATTTTATTATAAGAAATCCCCAAATTTCAATGTTACATAAGATCTGATCATTCATAATAATACATTTACTGTGACTTAATATAATTTATGCTTTAAAATTTATATATATATATATATATATATGATTAATTGACTCAACTATCCATTTTCCTCTCCATATTTCATTTCATAACAAAGTTAAAATAATAGTTTTTGAATTTTGAGTCAAATTTCTGGAAATGCCAAGTGATATCTAGGTTATTAACTTCTTTGCTATTTTTAAGTCTTAAATAGCAATGGACAATTTATATTTAAAACTGTTTATGTGTATACTTATAGTTTGCCCTTATAAATAGAATGTCTAAATAAACTTCTTCTATCAATATTTACTGTCTGATAAGATATAAATAACCACCTAAACTGTGATTCCTTGAAATGCATTCAAGAAATTTTCTATTTCTTGCTTTTCTTTCTTGTCCATCTCAAAATTTGTAATATCCTTTTAACTTGTTGTCTTTCTTTCTTTTCTTTTTTTCTTTTCTTTTCTTTTCTTTTCTTTTCTTTTCTTTTCTTTTCTTTCTTTCTTTTCTCAATGTACCTTCCAAAGGAATTTGAAAGCACCTTTTACTAGTAGAACTGAAAGATGCCTGATGCCCTTAAATATTCCATTGAGGATTTTTTTATTAATTTTACTGAGAAAGAACTAGCAATCAGATGGTTTCTAAATAGGTTAGTAGGACAGTTACAAAAATTAATACATTGCATATTGTTGTCTTCATAGTAGTTATTCAGAGTACAAGGTGCAGACATATCTTGTCTAAACACAAATACAAATCTTTCTTTTCATTGAACAAAGAGAAAGTATCTGTATAACTATCCTAACTATTTTGTATAAACAGATACATATATTTATATGCATATATATTTTTTGTACTACAAAAATGTTCATTTGTATCCCACTTTTTGGTTTTGTTTTGTCAGATATGGGTGCTCCATTGCCATTCAAATATTGTAGGTGCTTGAATTCAGAAAAATAACACAATATAGTCCAGTAGTCCATAATAGTAGTGGGTTATCAGCAGAATTGGCAGTGTCAGAAGTTCTTGACTTGAGCCTTTTATAGCTCAGCATATTAATATGGCTTTACTTTTTATACTTTGTGGTCATAATTTTCTGTGGGACGGTTAAGACCAATATAAGCAAGACCTATATAACAAAAAATGTAACTTTTGTATCTGCCAATGTCAGGCAAATCCCCTCAGGATTTACCCTAAAACCATGTATAGCAGCTTGTATATCTTTTGTTAGTGCCAACCATGTGGATGAGTCACGGCCATTGCTTGACCAATTTTCTCTCTGCGAAAGCCTGAGAGAATGTTTTCTCTCCAGGTAACTCTCCTTAGGCACACTATACATTGTGGATCACTTTACAGAAAGGGCATGCAAGATAAGCACACAATTATCAGAGGAAGAAATACTAGACTCTAATAAATACATGAAAGAATGCTTCACATCACTAGCCATCCATGAAATGCAAATTAAAACAACAGTGAGATATCACCTCACCCCAGAAAGAATGGCTATAGTAAAGAAATCAACAAACAACAAATGTTGGAGAGGCTGTGGGGGAAAAGGAACCCTTCTCTCCTGCTGGTGGGAATGTAGACTGGTGCAACCATTATGGAAATCAATGTAGAGACTCCTTAAAACCTAGGATGGGAAGGCCACCAAATAGCTCAGTGGGTTAAAGCATCTGCAAACAGGCGCAGGGACAAGGGGTTCATCACACATGGGCACTGAGACCTCAATTGAGACTGGGCATGGTGGTGCGTGTCTGTAATTCCAGCTCTTGGGAGACTGTAAGCAAGTGAATCATTATGAGTCTGATATAGTAGTGAGACCCTGAATACCCTGTAGACCCTTCCATAAAAGTACAAGCAAAGAAACAAAAAAACAAACAAAACCCAAAAAAACTAAGACTGGAAATTCCATTCAATCCAGCTATTCTCCTTTTGGGAATTTTCCCAAAAGAACTGAAAACATCATATCACAGTAATATATGTGCACCTATGTTATAGCAGCACAATTTTTGATAGCCAAATCTTGGAAACAACCAAACTGTCATCACCTGAGGAATGGATGAAGATGATGTGGTGTTTTTATACAATGGAGTATTACTCAGCTATAAAGAAAAAAATAAACTCAAAGCCTTCATGTAAAAGTGGCTGCAACTTAAAGATATACTCATAAGTGAAATAAACCAGACCCAGAGTGTAAATATCATACAGTTTCCCTAGTGTAAGAACCCAAAAGAAGAAATAAAAATGAAGGGTATAACACAGTTAAATGGAAAGTGAGAATTTCAGGATTAAACAACAAAGAGAGAGTAAGGAGAAGAGTTAGGAAACATGGCAGCAGCAAAACCATACATTTGTATAAAAAAGATGGTTAAGGCAGTGTTCCTAAGAATCTCCATCAGGTGTACATCAGGTGTATGAAACTAGCAGTTAATTGGTAGAATTCTCACCCTGAGTAACTATATATGCTGATATCTGTGAACTAAGCAACTGCACTGAGGATAGCAATGTATAATATTAAAACCATGCTTGGAATACCTATTATTCTTGTCTTCTAAAGGCATACTGTTTCTATTGTCATATCAATTATTTCTATGCTGTGTCTCAAGAAATGTTTGTTTAAAAAAAGGTAATAAAACAAGGGATGAGAAAAAGTCATAGGATTGTCCTGCTACAATGTTGTATATCGTTAGATTTGTAAATTTCTGTGTAAAAATATATAATTGTTTTTTCACATTCTACAGGTATTTAAAGTTTAGAATAATAATGGTAGTTGGAAAATACCTGTTCCACGGTATGTTTAAGGGATCTGATATTCAAACAGATAGTCACGTTAAGCTCAATTTCCTGTTCTATAGGGCAATAATATCATTAAGCTTCTCTTCTGGATGATTAACAATTTAGGTATGCAGATCATAAACTAGAGGAAAAGAAGGGCTACAAGGATAGCTAATATTTTGGCCCTAGCCCTTCAAGGTCAGTGGGGACTCAGGACACAAGAGAACCTGTCTGTAACATCCTGTAACTCAGTGGTGTGGCAAATTTTCTGTCCCCTGAGATTGAATTTACTCTAAACACTTTCTTTTTAGCCCCTTAATGTTCCTTTTCTTAAGACACTTAACTTAGAAAACTTATAATTGAACATCTTTTATTGTTTTTTTATACTTACTCTTACTCCAGTTATTGCTAAGTCAACAACCAAGGAATGTCTCAAAAATCTGTAAACTAAGTTAGGGCCAACCAAATAGCTGAATGGATTAAAGTGCCTGATTAGGCAGACACCAGGGCCGGGGCTTCAAACTCTAGGCCTGATGTGCTGGCCCTGGTCCTGGGGTGCACAGAGATGGTGAGTGACACTGGGAGTGGTAGGGTACACCTGTGATCCCAGAACTTGAGAGGCTGTAAACAGGAGGTTCACTAATTGTCTGGTCTACATGATGAGACCCTGTAGACCCTGTACTAAATTAAAAAAAAAATCTGTAAACTAAGTTGTAAAAAAAATCACTGACGTAAAGTGACCCCTTATTTTCCAATCTTTGTGAAGAGTGAGATTCTAAATATGACAATAGATACAGAAAGTCACCTACTCTAAATCATAAATGTCTTCCTTAATGTCTTGTCTCTTGTGCTTTTCCATCAGGTTATCCTAGTATTTAAAAAATTGACTTCATTTTGTTTCACTAAAATTATTTTTTCCATAATTTTATTGAGAAATAAATAGCAATGAGACACTTTCAAACCAAATTGGTAGGACAGATTCAATAATTAACACATTGCACACATACTTCCTAGTGGTTCATTGTTGTACAAGATGCGGACATGATATCCTATTTACAAACTCCATGAGAACAAATCCCTCTATACATTAAGAGAATGTAACTATATATCTATCCTAAACACTTTGAATACACAGATACAAAATGGACATTTATCTGTATACCCTTTTTTGTTTAGTTCCGTCATTTGAATATTATAGTTGTATTAATTCAGCAAAATATTTTACAAGAGTCCAGTAGTCCATAATATTATTGGTTCTTCAGCTTCACTGGCAATGTCAGAAATTGGTGACTTGAGTCCCTTACAGCTCAAAATAACAGCATGGCTTTACTTCTTATATTTCGTTTTTATACTTTTCTGCTAGATGGTTAAGACCAAGGTAAAGCAGGACCTATGTAACAAGAGTTGTAGCTTTTGGGTCTGATAAGGTCAGTGAAATCTCCTCAGGATTTATCCTGAGATCCTGTACCTCAGATTGTAGAACCTTTGTCAGTGTCAGCCATGTGGATGAGTCACGGGCATTGCTTGGCCAATGTGCTCTCTGTGAAAGCCTGAGAGAATGTTTTCTCTCCCTGTGACTCTCCTTAGGCCCACTATACATCATCGATCATTTTTACACAATAGAGTATTACTCAGCTATAAAGAATGATAAACTCGAAGCCTTTATATTGAAGTGGATTCCACTTGAACATATACTCATAAGTGAAATAAACCAGACACACATGTGTAAATATCATATAGTTTACCTAGTATAAGAACTCAAAAGAAGAAATGCAAATAAAAGGTATAATACAATTAAAAGGAAAGAAGGAACTCGAGGACTATCTAATTAAGGGAGGGAAAGGAGAAGAGCTAGAAAACATGACAGTGACAAGCCATACAGTTATATGTACAAGATGGGCAAAGCAATGATCCTGAGAATCTCCAGAAGATTTTTGAATCTACCAGTTAATTGGAAAGATTCTCACCCTGACTATATATATTGATACCTGTGAACTAAGCAACTGAACTGAAGATGGTAATTTGCGATAGTAGTTTCATGATTGGAATGCCCATTATTCTGGTCTTCTGAATACAGGCTGCTTGTCATGATGTGCCAGTTGCTGCTGTGCTGTCTCTCAGGTAGATGATTGTTCCAAAAGAAGGAGGTGGTGTATGAAGGCAAGAGACAAGAAAAGGAATATTGTGGGACTGTCCAGCTTCAAGGTTTTATATGGTTAGATTTTTTGACTTCTTTGTAAACATAAGAATTATATAATTATTCTTATTTTTAAAAATATATTCTAATTTTTAAATGTTTTTTCATCATATTCTGTAGGGACTTAAAATGCAACATATCAATACTTGATGAACAATACCTGTTCCATGTTATGCTTAAGATGTTTGATAGTCAGACAGATAGTGAGGTTAAGCTTAACAGCCTAGGTTGTACGGTAATAACAATAAATTTCTCTTCTGGAGGGTTAACAACCTAATTTTGCAGACCAAACTTAGAGAAAAGGAGGGCCACAAGGAAAGCCAACATTTTGGCCCTAGCCTTTCAAGGTCAGTTAAGACTCAGGACATATGAGAACTTGTACTGTAATATCATGTAAGCTGGTAGTATCCCATATTTTCTGATCAAGGAGATTGTGGGGTCAAAGAGGAAAGCGATTGTTTCACTACAATTAAATGCAAGTGTTCTCTAGTGTAATAATCCTAACCCTTATTGAAATGTAGTACTATGTTATTTTCATTGGGGGATTGGTTCTTGGGTCATAGAGATACTAAAATCTATGAGTTCAAATCTCTTATGTATAAAGCTATAATACGTGCATACAGTCTATGAACATTCTTTAAATCATGGCAGATTAAATATAATACCTAATAAAATGTAAGTTGTGTGTAAATAGCTGCTAGCCTGAATATCATTGTCCCTTCCTTTCTAAATATGTTTAGCATAATTTTGATCATACATATAGCTCTTTCTTAGATTGTTTTTATTTTTTGGAAGCATATGACATGAAAACCATTATCAAAAGTGAATTAAACACGTATGCCCTTGATTTTATGTACTAATTGTATAGCTCTCAAAAATTATCTTTTTTCTTTGTTAATGATTAAAATAAAATCCCTTCTGCAAAGAACCCTATAATCACACACAATCATGTATATTTCATTATATAAATAAATGAAAATATAGCCATTTGGTACTATATGTGGATTCAGGAATCTTTTAGTTGTTTTAGCAAATATCCCTTGTAGTTATGGGGATATACACAGTGAAATGTTAAATTTCCTACCTGAAGTAATAAAGTTTCTATTACAATTCACTTATTCATTCCCAAATGTAGATATTGAACTTTACCCGAGAATCTGACAAATTTTATTAAATCTGTAATATAATATAATCCCAAGTATGTCAATATTACATTGCATTTCTTTTTTTTTAAATTTATTTATTTATTTATTTATTTATTTATTTATTTGAGAGAGAGAGAGAGAGAGAAAGAGAGAGAGAGAGAGAGAGAGAGAGAGAGCCCAGCTCAGCCCACCAGGGGGCAGGGCTGGCTGGCATGTGGTGCTGGGGGATTGAACCGCGGTCCCTGATGCTTTTGCTAAGCTTGTTCTAAGTAGGTGCTTTAGACCACTGAGCCATCTCTCCAGCCCCTACATTGCATTTCTTATTTTTATATTAAATCTAAGTTGTCTGGGGAGGTAGCTTGGTGGTCTAAGGACCCACCTGTTAAATGCAAGGAACCAGGTTCCATCCCTGATACTGCATGCTGTGCCACCCTGAAATTGGGTATGGTGGCACACACCTGTTATTCCAGATCTGGGGAGGTTGAGAGAGGAAGATCACTATGAGTCTGAGCTGCATAGTGAGACTTTGCACCAAGTAAATAAATAGCTAAATAATTAATTAAAAAAATAAATTAGGGCCAGCCAATTAGGTCAGTAGATTAAAGCACCTGCAAGCAGCTACAGGGGCCTAGGGTTTGATTCCCCAGGCCAGCTGTGGGGGCCCCGCCCCCAGGACATGCTGAGAAGGCAATGGGACTGGGTGTGGTGATGTGTGCTTGTAAAAACATTATAACATATACATATTATATATGTATAATATAACATTTTCATTTTCCATTCACCTGGCTCTTGAAAGCACACATGTAATTTTCTTCAATTATATAGGCAATACAGTAGTACAGGAACTACTGGATTTTATAGTTCCTTTTCTCTTTCTTTCTTTTTTCTATATTTTAGGGACAATTCATATTCCACATAGCTTTACACATTTATGTCCACCAATGGTGTTTGCAAGTTTGCTCCATTTCTCCACATCTTCTTTTGTATATTTTACCTTTTATTTTTATTTTTAATTTTAATTTTTTGGTGGAACCAGGGATTAAACTCAGGCCGCTGCACTTGCCAGGGAAGCTCTTATTCTACTGAGCCTTCTCCCTAGCCCTACCTTTTCTTTTTAAATAACCACTCTTACTTCAGTGAGATAATATCTCATTTAGTCTTTCACTTTTTTTTCTTAGATTAGTGATTTTAACCTTTTGTTTCCAAGGCACGTTGGTTTTTCATAACTTTGTTTTGAGAAATGACTTAGATTAATTGTTCTATTTTAAAAAAATCATATATTTTATAGATCTTGAGTGATTGGAGTTCTTCATATATCCTGTGCCTAAATTCTATTCAGATTCATGGTTAGCACATATTTTTACCTCTCTTTAAATTGTGTCTTTACTCTGCTGTTTTCTTTGTTTTATAGATGCTTTGTGATTTAATGTAACTCCATTTCCCAAATTTTTGCTTTTGTCTCCCATGTGTTTTAGGACTTGTCCAAAAAATACATGTAGATTCCATAAGGACATATATAAAGCTCATATCTTGGTTACTTTTATCTTTTTGCTGGAACAGAATAACTGTCGCCCAAAATTAAGGAAAGAAAGGTTTAGTTAGCTCACTGCTTGTGGAGGTGTTAGTCTGTAACCAGCTGCCTCGAAAGCAATATGACACATGGCAAAGGGCAGCAGTTCATTGTGGTGGAAAACAGCAAAAGTAGCAATAGCAAATAAGGGGAGGAGAAAAAGCCTCTTAATATTTTATACAGGCACCCAACCCCACAGTGGGGTTAGCACTCACAATCATAACCTCAGCATTGGCCCACAAATCAATCACAAACTCTAGGAGGCCAACCCATGACTTCATGTGGCTTTGGAGGGACATCTAGACACAAACCATAACAGTACTGAAACATTTAAACTAATTTCCTCTAATAGTTTGAGATTATTTTCTCTTGCATTTAATGCTTTAATCTTCTTTTGCATTGATTTTGTGACTGCATTATAGTAAGCATCTAAATTAATTCTCATGAAAACACATATTAAATGTATTCAACACTATTTATTGAAAGATTATCCTCTCTTTAATACATTTATTGCACCATTGTCTAAACAAACTGTAACCTGTAGATATAAGGTGTTCATTTTAGGCTCTATGTTCAGTTACATAAAGTTGTATACCTGTTTTTATGCCAAACTACAGTACTTTTGCATTAAACTTTGTAATATAATTTTGAAGACAGACTATTGCAAAATCTCTCTTTGTTATGTCTAATTATTTTTTGTTTCATACATACTTTAGTATTGCTGTTTCCTTGTTCTATAGAGAATTTTATTGACCTCTGGAGAGGGATTATACTTCATCGTTAAATTGCTTTGGGTAGTATTCACAGTTAAACAGTACTGATTCTGCCAGTCTTTGATTATGAGATTCTTTAATGTGTGTGTGTTGCGGGTGTCCTTTTTAATTTCATGTAGTAATGTTAGGTAGCATTATGTTTGTTTGCTGTTTTTACACAAAGTCTCACTGGGTAGTTCAGGCTGGTCTTGAGTTCACTGTGTAGCTCAGGCTAGTCTCAAACTTGCACGATCCTTAGGCCTCAGTCTCCCGAGTGCTGAGATAGCAGCTATGTGCCACCACACCCAGATGTTTTGTAGTTTTCAACATGAAGATTTTTCCGAACTTTGGTATATATAATCCTATGCATGTTGTAGTTACTGTGAATGAGTTTGCTATATCAATTTCTACTTCACATAATTGCTGGTTATACATAGCAATACTATATTATAAATTGATTTTATATTATGGAATTTTGCTACAATAATTCATCATTTCTAATAGTTTTCTATGAAGACTTTGTGATTTTTCTGTGTAAGTTTATAACATCTGTCCACAGAGATAGTTGCACCAATAATTTGCCAATTCAAATGCACTCCACTTGTTTCTTTTTGCTAATTGCTATATTTCAGACTTCCAAAGTTATGTTGAATAAAAGTCATGAAAGTGACCATCCTTCTTTGCTGTCAGAGTTTAGAGAGAAGCTCCCAGCTTTTTCCAGTTCTGTATAATATTAGTTGTTGGCTTTCGCACTAGACATTTATTGTGTTGATGTATATTCTGTTTATGGATAATATGTTTAGAGATTTTATGAATATATGTTTGTTCTAAAATTCTACTGATGTGCTGTATCATGCTAATTAATTTGCATATGCTGAATCTTCCATGCATCCTTGAGTTGAATCCCACTAGATCATCCTAATTAATTTTTAATTTACTGTTAGATTTAATTTGCTGGTACTTTTCAGAGAACTTTTTGCATCTATGCTCATTAAGTACATTGGATTGTAGTTTTTTATTTTTTGTTATGCACTATCTTGGTTTTGGTATTTAGCTAACTAAGGTGACCCTAAGTTAGCTAAATGAATTTGCAGTAATTGTGTCCTTTCCAATGTTCTATAATAATTTGTTGATATAAGATTGCCTTTAAATATTTGGTAGAATTCAATATTAAGGTCAACTGTTTCTGGACTTTACTTTGGTGGCATATTTTTATTTCTGATCCAGTGTGATTATCATTATTATTATTTTTTTTGTGTCTAGCCCAGCCAACCCTGGGTGTGGAGCAGGTGCAGCATGTGATACCTGAGATTGAGCTGTGGCCCCTGCTCTTGCATAAGCTTGCCTAAGCAGATGCTTTACCCTGCTGAGCTATCTCACTGGCCCCTGAGTATCATCATTGGTTATTGTTCTGTTTTGGTTTTCTATTTTTTTCCTGATTCAATCTTGGTAATCTAAATGAATAAGAGAGTTATCCATTTCTTCTATTTTATGAAATTTTGGCATAACGGTCATTCATCAAAGCACCAATATATCTTGGAATTTCTGTGGTCTTTTCATCTGTGAGTTTATTTCATTCTTCACTATATTTTGTGGTTAATTCTGCAAAAATTTATCAATTTTATCTTTTGGAGTAAGTAGCTCTTGTTTCACTGAACTTTTGCATTTTTATATTTATTGCATTTATTTATGTATTGGTCTTTATTATGACTTCAAATATAATAATTTCAGTTTAGGATTTTTGTTAGTTTTCAAATTCATTAGTATTCACAAATAGGCTGTTCAGCTGACATAGTTGTCATTTTATATTAGCTTTATTTGTACAAAATTCCAACATTTTTGTTTTCTGTATATACCATAGGTTTCAGATGCTATGTTTCCATTTGTATTTTCATTCCTCTTTAATTATGCCAGGGTGCACTGCTTGGTCAAAAAATTTATTCATCTTTCATGCATCCATATAATCTCCAAAGTTTTTCATTATTAAATACTATTTTAATTGTATTGTTGCTGAAAAAGACAAGTGTTTTTAATTATTTTTAAACATTGTGAGACTTTTTAGATACCTATCATATTAGGTATTTTGGAAAATTTCTCACAGACTGTTGAGAATAATGTGTTTCCTTCTAATTTGATCTACATGAAATTTAACCTCGCTATCTCTTCATTGGTTTTCTGTACAAATGGTCTTTTTATTAACTAAAATGAATCTTTAAAGTACCTTACTATTTACTTTTGGAGATTATATCAACTTTTAGGCATTTTATTTGTATAGTTTGAAGCTCCACTATAAGGTGCATATATTTTTATAATTGTTGCTTCCTTTTGGAGAAAAAATATTTTATGTTTATAGATTGATATCCTCTGTCTTTCAGGTTTTATAAAATCTCTATCTTATGTAAATATAGTTAGACTTACTTTATTTTGAATTTATTTTACATGGTACATTTATTCTCTTAGTTTGCGTTCGATTTTTAATAGTGATAAGCTCTTATTTGCCTAACTTAACAGACTGAAATTCTTATGCATTTTGATCTGGAAAATATTTGAAAATCACACTCAAAATAACTAAATAATTTAACGTAAAGGATCGTAAAAAGATGTACAATATAGAACTACGTTGGACAAATAAATTTTTAAGCCAAAATTTTATTCATTTTCAAATAATACTTTAATATGATAAGGAGACACATGACTACAAATAAAAAATGACTCATGTTTTCAAGTTTTACCCTTTCAATATGTTCATCCATCAGAACTTTGTGTTACCTTTTCCCAAATCCATTCTGATACATCACATAAAATACCCAAAAGAATGTACACAGAATTACTGTGAAACATATGGTGTTGGAGATCAGAGTGTTAATGAGTTTGGGGATTATTACTCCTTGTCACTAACTCTGCACACAGGGAAAAGTCAGTAACATGGATGAAAAGTAATATGATTTCCAAATAAAGAAAAATCAAACAAAACTCTTTGTACTGTGCTATTATAATGCTTTAAACTCTGTATATAACACTGATAAGAAAATGTGATTTTACTAATAAAGGAATTTATGGTTTTTTACATGGAATTATAGAGCAAAATTTATAATAAGGATACTCTCTTGGTCTATACTATGCTAAACAATATACTGTAGTTAAATATAAACACTAATGCTAAACATCAGCATTTTTAAGACTGCTATGGAAAGTGCTAGAAAAACAACAAAAGAAGAAAACAATAACCTCAAATTATCTTATTACAAAAGCCACATTACTGTGCATAGACAAGTGAGAATACCTCTTTTAATTATTTCAAAGACCTTTGACAAAGTGAATTCAATTTGCAATTCTTGGATTCAGTATAATTCATGAATTATTGATAGAAACTTTATTACAATTCATGAGTTCAAAGAGCTTTATTTTTTATTCATAATTTTTAGCTTAATAGTTTTATTGGGGTATCACAGAATGTTTTACTTATAAAATTCACTTGGCTTTGAACCTGTAAACGTTAGTATAAAGTATTTTTATATTTATAAAACCTTAGAGAGAGAAAATGTACACTCCCAAGAACTAGTTATGTTATTAATCAGGTATATACAAAGATTTAGAATACTTTAATTATAAGAGACATGATACAATATTTCTAATTACAAAAAAGAAATAGTGAACAGTGAAATTAGTTATTAAGAAAGCTTAGGTATTACTGTTCTCACCTGATATCATCTCTTTTAAATTTTACTCAAATGTTATGAACTTGTTTTTTTGCTTTTTTTCTTTTTTTTT
>NW_004524726.1:219657-221957 GCF_000260255.1 Octodon degus | reverse complement strand
TGGCATGTGGTGCTGGGGTATTGAACCGCGGTCCCTGATGCTTTGCCAAGCTTGTTCTAAGTAGGTGCCTTAGACCACTGAGCCATCTCTCCAGCCCCAAATGTTATGAACTTGTATTTGCCACTTTTCTAAGAGGAGTTGGTTTCATCCAAAGATTTCCTGAGTTATCGTTCATGTTCTTCAAATTTTTGCTACCATCTTGCTAAATACCCAATGCTATACTTGCCTTTGAGTTTTGACTTTTTTTCTGTAATTTATAAACACTGTCCTGATGTTTCTTCATTCTGGAAACTTGCTTTCTTTTAATTTCCATTTTCTTGGCTCAATGTTCATATTCTATGTCACTGCATATGAAGTGGGATTCAGTTTCTTGAATTTGTTTCAGTACTTCTTCATGCTACACGCTTATTTGGTCAACCTCATCCTTTGCTGCCATCAGAATTTCAGGCAAACTGTCAAAAATGATGAGATTTTTCTATTTCATGAAGTGCACCTTTATAGCTGGAAATTGCTCTAGGAACTTACAGAGACATCTGGGCTCCACTACTTGGGTGCATTTTGGGAGGATATGTGGGCCACAGTGCTGCATCTTTTGCTGGAGTTTGTCCTACCTGCATTCACAAAACAACCTACCCTGGCAGGCCCTGAAGCATTTTTTTTCCTTATAGTGTTTTGAATTTTATACTGAAGACATTTAAGCTGTACTGATTTTAATACCAGTCTGAAGCTCATCAGCTTTGTCTTCAAATAGCTTATGTTGATGTTCTTTTTCCTTGTGCAGTTTCTTATAGTTCTAGAGAAAACAATAGTGGCCTATGCTTGATTCTTTTGCAATATGGCATCCTCAGTGTCCAAGCATTTCCAGGATTTCACTCTGACTACATGCACATGATTCCTAAATGTAGTAAAGAGGTCCAAAACTGACTAGACATTCTCCTTCCTGGCCTTTCAGCTATAATCTCCAGCTCTGCTGTAGTTAAGATGGCCATGTGACTAGTCACACCCAATGAAGTGTATAAAGAAGTGATTTCTGTTTTCTCTGGTGCCTAGCATAAAGAACTGATCTCTAGTTATTTGCCTTGGCAGCCATGGAAGTCACCAGTTGAGAGGGCACTGTCACAAGGCAGAGAAAGTATTGCCAGAGGGTCAACATACTCACATAGGATCATGTTACCAAGGAATAAATCTTTTTTTTCCTTCTGAGATTTCTGGCTTTTTTTTTTTAATTAACATAGCATAATGTGGCAAGGGCACATAATACAATGTATTTCTTTACTCTCCCAAAAACAAAAAAAAATCTTAAATATTAATTACAATTATCAGGACCAGAGAGATAGCTCAGAAGACTGGGCACCTGCTTAGTCAAGTGCAGGGACCAGGGTTGGATCCCAGGCAACAAATGCCATGCCAGCCCTGCCCCCAGGAACACTCAGTCAGCCACTGAGACTGGGCCAGTGGAGCACACCTGTAATTCCAGCACTGGGGAGGCTGAAAACAGGAGAATCAATGCAAGTCCAGGCTGTGTAATGAAGCCCTGCACCAAATAAAAATAAATAAGTAAAATCATCAGCATTTTATATATTTATGTCTAAAATTCTAAAATTGGAAAATTTATTTGGAAAACAATTATTTGGGACATTGCTAATCATTCACAGCGTTCCTCTTCTTTCAGCAGTTCCATTTCAAGGTTAGTTGTTTGCTAACAGTTTAGATGCCATGAAAGATGTCAATTAATTTAAAAATAGTGATTTCAGGGACAGTAGGGACTGTGAGAGAAGAATGAGCTCATGTTCTACTCTTCTTCCTCTATCTCCACGAGAGTGACCCTGTGAGAGGAGTGTAGGGACACACACCTTTGGTGGGTGGACCTACTCAATCCCTCAGACTTCAGACTCATGACAGCAGCCAGGCCCCAGGCACAGGGCACACATACACCTTTGAGGGTAGACTAATTAGGGAGACCAGTGGCATGGAATTGTCTGAAGCAACAGTAAGCCAGCAGCTGGACTGTGGGGAATTACAAGTTAGGAGACCAATCAGAGTCACCACATCCAAAGACCAGGATCCACTCTCTAACCAGCACAGTTCTGGAATTACATACGGACACTGTCACAAAACTGTAAATTCCAGAGGTGTTTTACTACTTCTATTCTCCCTTGTTTGTCTGACTGGCTATCCATTTAATGTATGGTTGGTTGTTGTCTTGTTTTGCTTTATATTCTGCAGTTACTTTTATATTTAGGGCTTCTTCTTCTTCTTCTTCTTCTTCTTCTTCTTCTTCTTCTTCTTCTTCTTCTTCT
>NW_004524726.1:209243-219557 GCF_000260255.1 Octodon degus | reverse complement strand
CCTCCTCCTCCTCCTCCTTCTCCTTCTCCTTCTCCTCCTTCTCCTTCTTCTTCTTCTTTTTCTCCTCCTCCTTCTCCTCCTCCTCCTCCTCCTCCTCCTCCTCCTGAATTTAAACTTTCAGGTAAGCCAAACTTTGTCTCTAAACTTTATGACTATTCCTTTGTATTGTATTTAATTTTTGTGTTATAATGTATCTCTTTGTATTCTATTCATTTCTCCTCCCCATGCCTTCCCATTTCCCAAAACTTGGGTGATCATCCTTTAGTGCCCAGCCTTGATTCCACTATATTTGATATCTCTAGTACTTTAGCCCATCTAATGTATCTCTTAACCTTTCCACACCATGAAAGAAATGAAATTATACCACTAAGGGGAAAATTGTTTCATAGAACTGCACATTATATGTTTGATTTCGTTATATAATTTTAGAGTCTCCTCCTGTGTTTGGAGATAATAGATTATTGGTTATCATAGTTTATCAGTAGTAAAGCTCTAAGGATGTTACTCCTCACTACCAAAGGATTAGAATGTTAGCCAAATAGTAATTTTGCATCCATCACAGATTGGGAAAGTAGGATCTTTGGATGTCTATAAAATCCACTTACATTTCAAAGACACTCCTGAAGAACAGACAACCTCTAGCAAAAACTCAAGAATATCAATAAATCTATATATCATAATAAATCAGCAAGTAGCAACACAGAAAATAAAATAAAAAAGAGAAAATAGAAAATGACTAGATGCAAAAGAAAACTGCAACCCTAGACCACCAGCCCACTCAGGACAAACCTGGAACTGAAGGTTATAAATGAAATCTGAAGTCAAACAAAGGAACCTCCTGAAAAGATAGCAACAGAAGTGAAAAAAAAAAATGGAAAAGTCTACAGAGAAAGAATATCTCAGGTAGAGAAAGAAATGATGCTTAAAATCAAACATATTAGAGAAGACAGAGATGAAAAACATAATAGAGAAGACAGAGATGAAAGAATAGATGAGTTTAGCAAAATGATGAAAATAAAAATGTGCATCATAGAGAACAAGTGAAATATACAAAACAGGTCCAAACAGAAATCTAGAAGACTAACCTCTTCATTCAAAGTATATGCACCCGATTGAAAGAAGACAACAATAGAATTTCGGATCTTGAAGACCGAATTGCAGCTAATAATCATGAAAAAAAAATACCATATTAAAATAACAAGAGATCACAAAAAATCAAACAGGTACAATATAATGGAAAGAAGAAAACATAGGATTGATTTGGGTCAATGAGAAAGTTGGAGACAGTTCAAATCCCATAAAAAAAAAACAAAACTGTTTACAGAAATAATGGCAGAAAATTTCCTAAGCATGGATAAAGAATTTGACATACAAAACACTGAGTTTTAAACAGTCATGACCAATATAAAATTACACCAAGACCACATAACAATCAAGATTCCAGAAATCCAATACAAAACAGAATTTTAAAAGCTATTAAAGAAAAGAAACATATCACCTATATAGTAAAGCCCATCGGAATCACAGCAGACTCCTCAAAAGTAAACAAACAAACAAAAAACCTCAAGTCAAGAAGAGCATGGATTAAAGTATTTCAAGTCCTGAAAACAAATTCCAACCTAAATTGATACACCCTACAAAATTATCTTGTGAAATTAATGAAGACGGCTGGAGATATAGCTTAGGAACTACCTGCCTGGCAAGTGCAAGGTCCCAGGTTCAATCCTAGCTACAAAAAATAAAAAAAAATGAACAATAAGATACTTCCATGACACAAAACAATAGAAGATATTTATGAGCACCACACAAAATCTGCAAGGAGTTTGGAAAAATATTCTAGATAGAGATAAAAATGACCTCAAATAAAAGACCCGAAACAGGAATAAATCACCAAGTCAGGTAAACAATTAAATGGAGGGGAATGATAAGGAATCAGCAGCAGGAAAATACCATAACAAAGACAATCCAATATACATCAGTTATGAGCATCAACGTAAATGACCTCAATTCACCAACCAAACGAAACAAATGAGCAGAGTGGATCAAGAAATAAGACTCAAAATTATTTCTGTATACAAGATACAGATTTAACTCAAAAATAAATTCATAGATTGAAAATCAAAGGATTAAACAAAATCTTCCATTAAAAGGGAACCCAGGAAAAAGCAGTGGTAAGTATTCTGTTTGCAGACAATGTGAACTTTAAACTAATAGTGATCAAAGAGATAAAGAAGGTCATTGCATACTTCTCCGGATAAAACTGCAAGAAGAAAAATAACAATGTTAAATATATATGTTGCAAATATGGTAGCAGCCACTTATACAAGACAATTGCTAATCAACATGAAAAATCAAATAAGCAATAAGGTAATTATAACTGCAGATCTCTATGCTCTATTGTCACAAAGACATAGATAAACTCAACAAAAATTCCAAAAGAATTATCAGTACTAAAACAAACCTGTGAATAAATGGACTTACAGATGTTTTCAGACTGTTCTAACAACATCACCAGAATACACATTCTTCTCAGCTTTACAGGAAATGCTCTCTAAAATAGCTTAGACACTATCACAGAGAGCACCCTGAAGTAAGTTCAAAGGAATTGGTTTTAAATCATGCATATTATCTGCACATAATGAATGAGATTAGATGACATTGGCAAAAGAATCTGTGAAATCTCCATAAACATGAAATTAAATACTAGCCCCCTAAACAACCAATGGGTCACACTTCAAATTAAAGGAAGAAATTACACAATATCTGCAACTAAAGGAGAATACCGATGCAACATACCAGAACTTATGGAAAACAGTGAAAGCAGGTCTCAGAAAAGATGAAGACAAACCCAAAGCCCATGGAGAGGAAGAAATTATAAAGAGCAGAGAGAGTAGAAATTAGCACAACAGAGACCAAGAAAACATGACAAAGAACTAATGAGCCAGAAACTTAATTTTTGAAAAATAAAAAATTATATATATAATTTATATATATAAAATTTTAGCCAACCTTATCAAAAAAGGAAAGACTCAAATTCTTGCATTTAGGAATGATAAGGGTGAAATTACTGCAGCACCTGTGGAAATTCAGAAAGTCATCAATATGTACTTTGAAAATATTTACTCTCATAGGTTACAAAACACTAAATAATAGACAGATTCTTAGATACATATAAATTACCAAAACTGAATCAAGAAGATATAAAAATCCTCAGGGCTGGTCAGATAGCTCAGGGACTAAAGCTCCTGCTTACGCAGAGTGCAGCAGCTGGGGTTCCATCCCTGGCATGCTGTGCCAGCTCTTCTCCAGGGTCCCGCTGAGGCAGTGATTGAGGCTGGGCATGGTAGTGCACACCTGTAATCCCGGCACTTGGGAAGCTGAAAACAGAAGGATCACTACGAGTCCAACTACATAGTGAGACCTTGTACTAAATACAAAACAAAAAAGATATAAAAATTTTCAATCACCCAATATCAGTTAGTGAGATTGAAAATGTAATTAAAAAGATAACAAAGTAAAGCCCAGATCCTGATGGATTCACTGCTGGGTGCTACAAGAGATTTAGAGAACATTTAGTGTAATACTTTTTATAATCTTTACTGAAATTAAAAGGAAAATGATATTCCTTAACCCATTCCTGGAGGATCCAAAACCAGACAAGGACACAACCAAGATGCTAATGACACGCCCATCTCCCTAATGAACACAGATACAAAAATCCTCTGTAAGATACTAGCAAATAGAATTCAAGAAATCATCAAGAAGGTTATACATCATAATCAAGTGGGATTTACCCTTTGAATGCACAGAAGGCTCCACATATAAAAAACAATAAATATAATACACCATACTAATTTAACAAAAGACAAACATCACATGGTATATATGCAGAAAGAGCTTTTGATGCCTTCATCATTAATTTATTATTAAAAAAATCCAGAGGATTGAAATGGTTGCTTTTATCTCAAGCTGATAAAAGTGATATATGATAGACTAATAGCCAACATGAAACAGAATGAATAAAAATTGAAAACTTAGACTCTAAATTAGGCACCAAGATAGTTTTACCACTCCTACTCAAGACAATTTTGGAGATATTAGCCATTGTAGTTACACAAGAAAGTAAAATGGAAGGAATAAAGACAAGAAAGCAGCAAGTTGAAGTGTCATTATTTTCTGAAGACATGATACATGAAGACCCAAACAAATGGCACCAAAAGATTCCTAGACCTAATGACCAGATGCAGTTGCAGATCTAGATCCAGAACCAGTACTCAGAACTCAATAGCATTGTTATACACAAGCATCAAACTCATTGACAGTTCAGAGACATTACAACACTAAAAATAACATCCAAAAATATTGAAATAAACAGGAATCAATCTAACAAAAGAAGTTTGGAATACTTCAGTACTTAGAAATATGAGACTGAAGAGAATATCAGATAATGAAAATGATAGCCCTTGTTCACGGATAGGAAGAATCAACATAGGTGAAATGGTCATCCTCCCAAAATTATTTTGCAAATTTAGTAAAATCCCAAAAAGATGCAATTAATGTAACTCATACAACTAGCTTTTTCACGTTGTAAATTCATCTGGAAGCAGAAGAGACCTAAAATAGGAAAAGCAATCATGGGTAACAAAGGCAAGGCAGAAGACAACAAAATCCTGAGTTGAAATAATACAGAAAATCTAATATGATAAAGTTCACATGATACCGGAAAAAACAATAAACAAAATACAAACAAACAAAAAAAGTAAAAACAGAACAGGCCTGAGGACCAGTGGAACAGACCAGAGAATGCAAATGCAATAACAAACACACTCAGCCACTTTATCTTTGAAAATCAGGTCAAAACTGGTTTCACAAGAAGAAAGATAGCCTCTTAAAAAATGTTTTTGGAAAAACTGACTTTCCTCATGCCAAGGACTAAAACTAAGCCTATGTCCATCACAGTGCATGAAAATAAAGTAAAAATGGATCACAGATCTAAATTATAAAACACAAAGTTTACTGGAAGAAGAAATAGATAGAAAACGTAAAGACATATGGGTAAGTAGAGACTTCACGAAAAAAAACCAACAAACTGCAAGGGAAACACGTCAAAGAATAAACAACTTGAATCTAGTCTTATTAAAAAACTTTGTCACATGAAATAAATCTCCATCATAGTACAAATATACTCCCTCCCAGAGCAGAATATATTTTAGCTCACTGTGCCTCACACAAAGGATTATATCTAAAACATATGTAGAATTAAAATAAAATTGACCCGCTCCCAATTCAAAGATCAATTCTAAAACTGAGCATCTGAGATGAACAGACACTTCTCAGATGAGGAAATACAAACAGAAAATAGATACATGAAAAATGTTTAACATCATTGGTCATTTGAGAGATGCAAACTAAAACAACATTGAAGTTTGCCTCATCACAGTAAGAATGGCTATCATCAAGAAATCAATCAATAAAACAATGTTGAAGGGTTATGAAGATCAAGGTACCTTTATGGTGGCAATGAAAACTTGGGCAACCACAATGGAAATCAATGTGGAGATTTCCTAAAAAGTAGGAGTAAAGGTCCCTTTTGATCCGTCTATTCTCCTTCTGGATATCTTCTCAGTAGAATTAAAAATATCACACCATGGTAATATTTGCATATCTACATTTGTAGCAGCAAAATTTTTAATAGCTTAATCTTAGAAATAGCCCAAATGCTCTTCAACTGAGGAGTAGAATAAAAAATGTGAAATTTTTTTGATATAATAGAGTACTACTCAGACATAAAGAATGATAAACTTGAAATTTTTGTAGGTAAATGGATACAATGAGAAGAAAGTTTTGAACTAATAGTGTTTAGACAGGCTATCATGTCTGCATTTTGTACTACGAATAACTACTACAAAGACAACAATGTGCACTGTATTAATTATTGTTACTGTCCTACTAACCTGTTTTGAACTGTCTCATTGCTACTTTTTTCTCAATAAAATTAAAATATAAAAAAACAACTTGATACCATATATATAAGTCAAATAAATCACACTCACATGTGCACACATTGTAATGCATCACTAGTATGAGAATCTAAAATAGTAAATATGATTCAAAAGGTACAATACATATTGTGAATAGGCAAGAAACTGAACAACAACAAAAGAAATATTGTGATGGGAGAAAAGAGAAAGGAAGTAAGGGTAGAAAGTTAAAAGAGCACACAAAATATGCATACACAAGAACATAAAGATATAGATGGTTTCTCTTGCTTTATTTAGGGGGAGTTTAGTGCCAATAATTTTCTGAAAAACATTTTATGTCTGTATACTATACTCTGAACAACTTGGGAGAATGTAGCAATACTCAGGGTGTTGCTTATTGTTTCTCTCTAACTAGCCTACTTTGAAATCCTGTTTTATTAGTTTTTCTTTCCTTTTTTCTATTTAGAATTTTAAAAAGCAGCAGGAAAACCTTTCCTGCTGGATCACTGATCTTCTTGGGCTCACATGATTGAATAACTTTGACCCACACTAATGTGTAGGCCACATATGTTTTAATAGGTCATGGTTGTACGTGTAGGCCAGATATGTTTTAATAGGTCATGGTTGTACTACAGCACATAGGGAGATATTAGGAGAGCAATCTGCACTGTTCTGAGTCATTTGATTTATGATGAATATTCTCAAAGAGAATGATGATTTACTCCACTATAAATCATATATATAGGGGAGATGGGCCAGGGGAGATGGTTCAATAGAATAAGTGCTTCCCTGGCAAATGCAAGGGCCTGAGTTCAATCACCAGTTCTGCCAAAAATAAAATAAAATAAATACACTTCTTTAAAAGTTTTTTTTTATGGTTAGTACAAAAGCTTTATTTTAAAAAATAGTAAACAATGGCTGCTGATATGCTCATTGGCAGAGTTCTTTCCTTGCATGCACAGGGCCCTGAGTTCTATTATCAACACCACAAAACTAACTAACTCAATAACTAAATAAATAAGTATAAAATAGCAAACAAAATAGTCCTAATTACTTTGCCTTGCACATCTTTATTCAAGTTACAAGAATGCTAGAAGCATATTGTACTCTTGATTTTCCAGTTTGCACAGTAAAATGCTGGACCACGAAAGTTCATTATTAGCTTTTCTCCTATATGAGAATGTAAACTAAACATTATCTAGCCTATACTTACCAAATACTATATAACATATAATCTAAATTATTATTTTAAAAATCATTTAGCATTCTAAAACATTAATATTTCAAAAATCTATATTTAAACTTTAATGTTATTTTTACTACAGTCAAACAGGCAAAAGGAAAATCACATATTATTCCTATAAATTATTTTCATATTTATTTATATGTTAGAAGGATAATAGCTACCTAAATTAGATTCTTATATGGCTCTGCATACTGTGATCCCCACAATTCACAAGGCGGATGGCAGGAAGCTCCTAAGTTTAAGGCTTAGCCGGATAGCTTGGTAAGATCTTTGCTCAAAATATAAAAGAAGTTAAAAAGAGCTGGTGATATAACCTACAGTTCCCTGAATTTAATTTTCAGTGTCAGGAAAAAAAGAATTTCAAGAACTAGATATACTAAAATAGAAGAAAGCTCACTTCAATTTGACTAAAATACAATTCACTACTTACATTTTGTTTTCTCACATTCATTAAATATACTGCATTACATTCCTGAAGTTAAAATAATAGAATTTTATAACTAATGTATAAGCTCCATCAATAATAAGAAGCTTTAATCATTGTGTTCTTCAAGTAGTAAACTATATTTCCAATTTGCATCTGTGAAGTGAAACTGGCTAAAATCTAAATCCTATCAGACTGGCACAATCAATGTATGCAGCAGAGAAGACCAATGAGTGTAGTTCCAGCAGAATGCCCCTGTTTATTTGTAATTATAAGAACCAGCAGCTACTCATAGAGGAAATAAATAGAAAACACAAAGAACTCAACAATCTGCTATTGTTTGTACTTACTGAAATCAAGTAGGTAATATAATCACTTACTTTATGTGTCCACTGAGCTTTGATCAGATGCTATGATCTTTGCAAATACTTTATTTTATTAGAAATGTGAATAACAGATATGGATGCCTGTGCCAAAAATTATGGCTCAGCATCTGCCAGTGTAATTTCCAAAGCTGTAATTGGTAGTATAACCTTGAAATTATCACAGCTACTTTACTTTCAGTTATTTTACTGGGAAGTCTATGAGGGAAATGCAGGTATCACTTTCATAATCATTTGATTCAACATTATGTGTTGTAACTACAATCTGAATCAATATAAATGCTCTTCATGTTATATTTTACACACAATTAAGGTAAACCTAAAAGTAAACTTGAGTTTAACTTATCAACTATATATGGTTATATAGTTTATCTTAACTGTAGAGACAGTTCAAGTACAATGTATGGATGATGTTTGACTGGACTTGGGTGGCTGATGGTTGGGAATTTAGAAAATTTCCTACTGTATGCTTGAGAAAGCTAGCCTTTGTGCAACTGTAGCACAATACTATTGTAACCTCTTAGTCTTCTACTCTTTTCTTCAATCCACAAACAAAGTTAAAACCTTGTTTGGCCTAGATCATACCAATCAGTGCAACAGTTTTAGAAACCAGCTTACCTCTATGAGCACAGTGGCCTCTTGACACTTGGGAAATTCAGTAAAATTCCCCCTCCCTTGAAGAACACTGTTGCAGGGTAGCTAATTCTCCATTGCACAGTCAACCACCTTTGTTTCCTATTCCTTTCACTTCTGGTGGCCTCAGTTTGTGCTTAAGACCTTTGAAACTCAGCCAATCTCGCCCCACTTCCATCATCTTTGCCTGAAAAGAGTTGAGGGGTGCTGTCCAGAGATACACAAGGAGGAGACAGGAGGTTAGGGTTAAGGTAGCTCCTCAAGTCCACCCATCTGATGCAATGTAATAGAAAGCAAATTACTGATATGTCAATAAAAGTAAAGTGTATATTAGTATCCTAATATTTAACCTCTGAATATTAAGTTTAATAGTGTTATTTTTAAAACTAATAGCAGAGTGCATGTTTTATCTGTTATACACAAAAAGGTATTATTTTCTATTGTGATAAAAGACAATTTCCCATCTTAAATTTTTAAACAGTTATCTTTATGCTTTACATGATGCAATGTAATGTTTCAGTGTATTTTTCACTGTATATTGGTCAGCTCAGAACTCAGGCTTAAATTTGGTTGTGGATATCTTCTTCCAGCAATGAGTAAAAAGTAACTAAGGCAGCAAGAGATGAAATAGTGGTGAACAGGGAGATGGGATGAACAACTCTTTGTGGAGAACAAAAGGCCATGAGGAAGCCAGAACCTTGGTATTTATTGATTACATCTGCATCAAGGCACTGCAGTGAGTGTTTTGGGAAATAGTACTGGTGACTATAGTGGGCTACTAAGAGGACAAGGCATTCTTGTGAGGACAATCACGAGACAGTGGGGCAATAGAGAAACTAATCAGAAGCAGGAAACTTGGGAGTGTGAACTGCAAGGTTATATCTCTCTGCTAGACTCTCTTTACTTCCTAGTGTCCATTCCTGAGCATCTTTCCTCTATAGACACTTCCACCTACCTCTCCTGCCTTGGAGCCAGCCATTTATTCAATGAATCTTGCAGAAACTGTGAGCTGAGACAAGCTTTGGCTCCTCCTTTAAAGTATAAGTACTGTGTATTCAAAGTGGTTAGGATAGATATATAGTTACATTCTCTTAATGAATAGAGGAATTTGTTCTAATGGTGTTTGTAGATAGGATATCATGCCTGCATCTTTTACAGTAACTAACCACGAGGAAGAATGTATGCAGTATGTTAATTATTGAAACTGTCCTACCAATTTGGTTTGAAACTGTCTCATTGCTATTTGTTTCTCAATAAAATTATGGGAAAAAATACTCTTTCCGAGCTGGGGAGATAGCTCAGTACAATAAGCGATTGCCTGGCAAGCTCACGGGCCTTTGTACAATCCCTGGTTCTACCAAGAAAAAGAAAAAAAAAATACTCTTCCCCTCTTAATGTCATGAAAGGTATTGTTTGTAAAATGCCACATATTTTTGTGCAATGTAGATTTTCCTATATTTTGAAGCCATTAGTTGAGGCAGAAAATAAAAACTAATGTGAAGTGAAAAAAAAAATAAAACAAAGTATATGTACTGGTCTTTGTGTCTCCATAAAGAGAAAGTGATGAACACACATGTGAAGCATTGTCCTTTGTACTGGTGCATACTTTGGATACATGGTTAAACATCCTTGAAACTCATATATATA
>NW_004524726.1:206938-209143 GCF_000260255.1 Octodon degus | reverse complement strand
TATATAGAATAGAGACTAGTATATATTTATATGTTATGGGCTAGAACACAGTGTTACATTTGGAAGGTGAATGGATCATGCTGTACTCATTCTTGGATTTATCCAATGATAGTATAGTAGCTGACTGTGTTGTTAGGAATTGGGGTCTGGTTGCAAGTACATTACAGGAGGCTCGATGGTGCATTCTTGATCCCTGGTTCTTCTTCTCATTTTCTGTTTCCTGGATGCTCCATGTTGAGATCTTTTCTCCTCCATGCCCCCTCCTTTCATGTTGTTTCTGTGTTTAACCCAGCCAGTCATAAACTGAAAGTATTGACCAAAATAAACTTTTTCTCTTTCTTTAAGTCTTGAGATTCAGGTAATTTGTCTCAGTGACTAGAAAGTGATTAATAAACAATAAATACATACATGTGTATAAGTTAGTAATTTGAAGAAATGGCACATCTATATGAATCATTTTAGATTTCAATTATTAGATTTTTTTTTCAAATAATCTGGTCTTAAAACCATGTACTTGCACTCAATATCTGTTGAACTATATCAAATCAAATTGAATTTCCCGGTGGGGGCGGGGGGTGCTGCCATTAGCTCAGTTGTTCAAGTGCCTGCTTAAACAAAGCAGTCAGGCTCAGGATGCTGTGGTTCAATCCCCAGAACTCAAGCCAAGCAGACCTGCCCTGAAGGCATCCTGAGACCAGTGGTTGGGGTGGGTGGGAATCCTTCTGCCATTTTGTGATGGCTCAGTGGAATAAGAGCTTCCCTGGCAAGCGCAAGGGCCTGAGTTCAATCTCTGATTCTGAAAAAAAAATTGAATTTTGGTCAATCATCAGATTTTAATGTCATCAATTTTCTGTCTAGGGGAAGTTTAGAAATGAGGTCACACATTCTAATGTCTGTGCTCCAAATGAAGTGAAAACAAGGATGAGGATATACTTTTTTGTGGTAGTTATAGTTCTTTGGGAAGGCAGATCTTAAAACTCAGTCCATTTGTTTGCTATGCTACAATTTCAAGCTAGAAGAATATAGAAAGCTTTTAATTTCATCATATTTTTATGATCTCCAAATTTTACTGTTTTTCTACTTGCAATTTATAGTCTTTGTCATGAAGTCAAATCTCCATTTGCTATCACTAGACACCACACCTCTCAGAGAAGCAGACTGATAAACCTACAGAAATGTCAGCGTCATCTCAAGACACTCAGCAAGAAGCTGCAAAATACAGCTCTGTGTAAAGAATGGACATCCAAGGAGGCACTGTCAGATAATTTAAATGTCATTCTGCATATAGTGTTTATACTATCAAACTGCATGCTACTCACGAGGGGAAAACTTCATGATCTAGAACATCAAACATGTGAATGCTATAAGAATTAAATATTTTGTATTAATTCACTCTACTAAAAATTGCTTTTCTTTAAATCTCAGTAAACACAAAAAATGAGTATAATAAAATTATATTTTGATCAAAAGACTCCAATAAGAGTAGGCCCATCCAAAATTTAACCCACTCTTGCTCATTGTTTTCTTGAATATTTAGTACCGAATAAATTGCTTTGTAGATAAAGATATAGAAAAAATGCTGAATGTAGACATAGTTCACATTACTTTAAAAATATGTCTCTTCTTTTTTTTAAATATTGGAAATTTAATCTGACAGTTATAAAGAGAATAAAAAATCACGTACAAGTAAAAATTATTCCATTTTTGCAATGGTGGTTCAACAGAAGAGAAAGCACATTATCACATAAATGGATGGAGAAAAAGCATTTCATAACATCCAGCACCCAACCACAATAGACATCACTGTACTTAGCCTAGAATATTTTCTGTGACTGTTTCTTTTTTACAGTTTACTTTTTAGTTGTTTTTGTGTATCTTCATACACATAGCATTTTATTTTCTCAATACATCTTTTTTAGCTTTGTTGAGATTGGACTTTGCATTCTTGAATAAGCTTTTTGAAATATTTTATTTCTCCTTGACAGTTGCTTTCAAGTGTATTCTTCTGGATGGTTAACAACCTAAGTTTGCAGACCAAAATTAGAGAAAAAGGAGGGCTGCAAGGAAAGCCAACACTTTGACCCTAGTCTTCTAAGGTCAATTAAGACTCAGGACATATGAGAACTTGTACTGTAACATCATGTAACTCGGTAGTGTCTCAAATTTTCTGATCAAGGATATTATGGGGCCAAAGAGGAAAGTGAT
>NW_004524726.1:204798-206298 GCF_000260255.1 Octodon degus | reverse complement strand
GTTTTGTCAGAGATGGGTGTTCCATTGCTGTTAGAGAAGCTGTATTTGGAAATGGCTTTAAAGGACCTTTTCATACTTGATGCCAGTCCAAAGATTATAGTTACTTGAGTTCAGCAAAATAACCCAATATTGTCCAATAGAGTTTTATTCGTTTAGAATAAAAGTTTTTAGAGGGTCCTTAAAATGGCTTTCTCTATGTATATATCTCAGTACAAAAATGTCAAAAATTGGGGAAAAAAGTGTGTCCCTCTTCATGAACACAGCAGCACAAAGTATGAGAGATTACCTGGAATTCATGTCCTGTTGAACCTCTAAGAATGTCCAGAGAGCTTATTTTACTGAGGACCGTCAGACTGAAAGAGTCTCAGGAAGAGAGCCCTGAATCTCTTGTGGCTTTTTATAGATAAAACCAGGAAATAAGGATAAGGCAGAAAAGATGGACATCTGTGCAGGAGTTCATTTGGGGACAGAGAAGATAGGGTGCTCTGAAGAGGATGTTCTGTATCCGATTCTGCTTGACTTCTCCTCAGTAGACTTGCTCTAATTTGTTTAACCATGCAATCCAGGAAGTCTGGGCCATCACCGCAAGAGATTGATTCATCTTCACAATTGTTTCAATCCCTTCTCCAGCCACAGCCTCTCCACAAAACCCCTTTGCTTTTGCTTTACAATCTAGATTGAGCAGAGGGTAGAGAGTACAGGAAAGAGAAGTGTTTGGTTTGGTATGGAAAATTCATCATCTCTCCCACAAAGTATCCATTGGAATAGTATACAGTGTGAGTTTAAGACAGCAAGAAAGAGCAAAAAATATTATTCTGATAATTAAAAGAATCAGAATACAAAGCTTTAGACCAGAGAATCTGTACCTATGGCTGAGCCAATAAGCAGGATCATTGAGATGATCCAAAGTAGTACTACCAGTTTGCATTCAAACTTGTCCTGAAGACAGCCTTGGTGTGTGGAAATCTCTCAGTTGAGATCAGCATGAAAATCATGTGAGGTGTATGCTGATATTCAACTTGGAATTCAAATAATGAAATGGTATCAGAGTAATTCACATCGAATGAAACCAGTATCTCAGCTGACCCTACAATCTGTCCAAAATTGATTTTCCTGAGCCAGCCTATCCCAGCTTTGAGAGTGTTGTGTTTGTAAAATTTCCTTATTGATACAATCAGTTCCAAAGTTAATGAACTCTTTTATTTGTAAATAATTTATTTCACAAATCAAAGAGTAGCAAAATTTGATTTTTGTTTATCAACTCTGTATTAGACAAAGAACACATCCACAGCCCTCTTTCCTTCATGAACACGAATGTGGCCATTTTTCTACAATCAAGGGAAAACAAGTTTATAAACTGAGGTGCCACCATATTGGGTTTAGCTTTTAGCTTGGAAGTAACATTTTGAAAATAAGTATTCATTGTCTGGGAATTTTGGAAGGATAAGACAAGGCTGCTGTAGTTTTTTTTTTTTTTTTTTTTTTTTTTTTTTTTTTTTT
>NW_004524726.1:191903-204518 GCF_000260255.1 Octodon degus | reverse complement strand
ATAGTGATCCTCCTGTTTTCAGCTTCCTACGTTCTGGGGCTATGTGCATGTACCACCACGTCCAGTCTCAGTCATTGTCTCAGTATGCCCCAGGGGTTGGGCTGGCATGGATTGAGCCCTGGTCCCTGTTGTAGGTATTGATGCTGCCATTGCTGACAGGAATCAAAATGTCAAAAAAAAAAGTGTCTCAGATAGTCAAGTTCTGAGGTGCCTTGCTGAGAAGTGGAGATTTCCATCTAATCACATGTAAAATTTATGGGGAGTCATGCATTGGTCTTTGTATAAGCACCAGTTTTAGGCAAGGTGATATTATAGACAAGGAGTTTGTAGGAGTTTATTGGCAAGGCAATATTGAGAACCTTAAAGTTAGTACTGAGAGTGCACAAATTGAAAATGGTAAAAATAGCCCCTTTCTTTGTAAGGACCAAATAAATGTGCAGAAAGTATAGATTACATTCAGAGGTATCAGAAATTTAAGAGAGCTTATTTATACTGATAGCTGCTGATTGTAACAATGCAAGGAAATAAAGGAATACCTATATGCACTTTAAAAGGAGATATAAATTGGTACCAGTGGAAAAAGGTAGTAAGTGTCCAGAAAGCCCAGGATTCCATAAAGGAATTATGCTGCCCTAATTAAAAGATAAATTAACTTTGAATACCATCAAATTATGATGTCCCAATTTTCTACTGTTAGACATATTTTTGTGATACTGGGAATTGCTCTGAGGGCCTTGAACATGTTAGCCAAGTACTCTACCATTGAGCTACAACCCTAGTCCCAAAATTAGGTTTTGTTTTTTTTCTTTTGGAAGGGTCTACAGGATGATCAGTGTCTCACTAATAGATCAGACTCATAGTGATCTGCCTGTTTTACAGCTTCCCAAGAGATTACAGGCGTGTGCCACCACACATAGTCTCAATCTCAGTCTCAGTGCATCCTGGTGGGAGGGAGGGCCAGAACTGCACTCCCGGGGTTAAATCTGCAGCCCCTGCACCTTCTTGCAGGTACTTTAGTCCACTGAACTATTTGGCTGGCCCCCAGGATTATGTTTTAAGCAAAATGAATAATGGAAAAAATTGGCACACAACATAAAGTCCACCCCAAACCTCAGTTATCTTTTATAGGCATCCACAAATGAGAAAATTATAGCATATTTGACTTTGGAAGGTTCCAGACACACAGAAACCTAAGACACAAGCAGTAGTAATAAAGATATGATGGTTTGTTTCCTTGGTTGGTTTCACCCAATGAAAGTATGTTCTGTGTGTTTTGCAGGGATGCAAAATACTAGAATGAGCAAGTCACCCCAAAATGAGGCAGGATACATCTCCCTTGCCACCAGGACCTGATCCACACAGGCACATTTCCCAAGTTTGCCCCACAAATATTAGAAATGAACTTAATTGTTCAGGCTCAAGATGGCTTCCTGAGACAAGAAAGTGGGCTTGAATTTATGCTTTTGCAAAAATGGTGCTCACATAGACAAGCCCAGTTGAAATGAAAATCAGTTAGATTTTATTTCTAATATATGAGTCTTTTTCTCCAATTATAAGATTTTTTATCCCAATTTTATGCTTACCTATTGAGTATCACTCAATAATGTTAAATTATTGCATACAGATAACAATGGGCTTCGCCTTTGTAAACCAAATTTTATAACATTTTGAATGGTTGACAATCTGGAGAAAAGCATGCCTTTAACTTTAAAGAAGTCATTGCTTTTATTAACTGAATGAAATTAGCCCTTTTTTAAGTTATGTGAATCACAATCACTGGAGATCATACCTTATGTGTAAAACCTATGTAAAATTTTCCATGGAAATAAAAGTTTCCAGTAAAGAAAAAGAATTTATTGAGCTCAAAGAAGCTGAACATTTTATGTTTCTGAGCAGAGATGGAACTGACAGATAGGCAAATATACATAAGACGGTTGTTTTTAAATGAGAAGTACACTCAGATATATAGACCAGGGCACGATTAAGACTTTGTAAAATCATCAATGGAAATTCCTTTCTTTGAGAACATGTTATTCTAAATTTTAATCATAATTTTATTTTGTCCTGTGTAGTATGAACAAAGTAAACCAGGGCAATTTTAACATCACAGGATTCATATAGTATACCTTCCGTTAGGGTCATATTAAGACCAGTACTACTGGCAAAAGCTGCTTTAAATTCTAGGATACATCTTAGGGACTGTGATGGCCTTGGTCAGCTTCCAGGGTGAGACATAAGCATGACATGATTGACTTCTGTTAGTATTGGCCTCAAGGAAGTACACCCCTTTTCACTTTTCTTGAAATGAGATTTTTCATTAGAATCAAATTGAGAGTAGCAAGGAATAGGCTAACAATAATGTTTTTCACATTTTACATATTTTTCTTTTGGTTTTGTACCAATATGCAATTTATAGTCTCTTGTAGGGTGGCTTTCCTTGCTACAGTTATAGTACTAACAGGGCTATAAAGATGTGGCAGGAATCTGGGCTTAACGAGATTTCTTCTCTACATTTTGGTAAGTCTTAATAATTTTTTAATTGATAAATTTTAATAATTTTGTACTATTTAACTTTCTTCCCTTAAAAGGAACCTCTATGATAATGGAAGATGGATGAATAACCAAGGCTCCTGAAGGGGAAAAAGAAGCAGAAGAAGATGAAGCAGTTTCTCGCTGGAGTTCCTTTGTGCTTTTAGGAGTAAATGATGAACCTGAAGAGTTGCCATCCTGAATTTGTGGAGTAATTTTTTTTTTCACATGTAACCATCTCATTTCTAATCCTCTCTGTCCAAACAAACCTCCAACCAGAAACCTTGTTGGTGAAGGACAATAATTTCCTAAGCTGGGACTTTGAAATCCTGCATACAGATATTTTTAAAATACACAATTAATATTGCTTGAGCTACATTTTTTCCTTAGACAGAATTTCATCAAGGATAGTAATACCAATGAGAAAATGAAAACAAAAAGTAAATGAAGGAAGGTACAAATAAATAGTGTCTATGATTACTTAGCATTTGGACTGTGGTAATCTCTGTTTTGAAAAGACGTGGAGCACAGCTTCACTGTAACACACCGGGTCAATCCATTGCTGTCTTTATGCTCTTACTGAGATCAAGAGTATGCTGGTAACAGAACTTTGAGTTTATTTTCATGACTATTTATAGAAGTTTATCACAGTTTATTTTCATGACTAAATTAATGAAAATTCCAATTCAACAAATGGAATGAGCCAGCAATCACACAACCTTAATCCTAGAATTGCACTAGAAATTCATCACAAATCTAGTTTCAGTTGCTTCTGAAGAATCCCGCTCTAAAAGTGCATGAGGCTTTGAGAGGATATCTAGGCACAAACCATAACAGGAATTCTTTTTCTTTTTTTAGTTTCAGAGTTTTGCATTTTTTAAAATAATTTTATTGAGAAACAAATAGCAATGAGACAGTTTCAAAACCCATAAGTAGGACAGTTTCAATAATTAATACATTACGTATGATTATCTTCTTAGTGGTTATTCATATTATAAGATGCTGACATGATATCCTGTCCACAAACATTATTAGTACAAATCTTTCTTCTCATTGAATTAAGAGAAAGTAGCTGTATATCTATCCTAACTATTTCGTATATACAGATACAAAATGGTCATTCATTTGTATCCCCTTTTTTTGTTTAGTTTTGTCAGAGAAGGGTATACCATTGTTATTTAAATATTGTGGGTACATGAATTCAGCAAAATATTCCAATATAGTCCAGTAGTCCATAATAGTAGTGAGTCATACGCAGGTCTGGCAATGTCAGAAGTTGTTGACCTGAGCCCTTTACAGCCCAGCATACCAATGTGGCTTCACCTCTTATACCTCGTTTATTTACCTTTCTGCTGAATGGTTAAGACCAAGAAGAAGTAAGACCTATAACAAGAAATGTAACTTTTGTATCTGATAAGGTCAGTCAAGTCCCCTCAGTTTTAGTCCTGAAACCCCATAACAGGGATTCTCTAATGGACTTGATCTTAGGAAGAGGGATCCTTTTGGAAGTGATAGGTTGCTGGTTGTGTGACGTGGAAGGTTATAGTGCCCTCTTCAGTTCCTACCTTTGCCCTCTGCTTTCTGGCCAGTGTGACGTGAGTAGCCTGCCTCCATCAAGGAATAAAGCCATGTTGTCATGGTGAGCTGCAGGGGACTCAGGTCAACAATGTCTGACACTGCCAATCATGTGGAAGACCCAGTGATATTATGGGCTACTGGACTCTTTTGGAATATTTTGCTGAATTCACACATCTATAATATTTAAATGATGGAACTAAACACAAAAAGGGGATACAGATGAATGTCCATTTTGTTTCTGTGTATTCAAAATGGTTAGGATAGATATATACTACACTCTCTTAATTCAAGGAATAGAGGGATTTGTTCTAATAGTGTTTGTAAATAGGATATCATGTCTGCTTCTTGTACAGCAATTAACCACTAGGAAGGCAGTATTCAATGTGTTCATTATTGGAACTGTCCTACCAATTTGATTTGAAACTTCTTGTTGCTATTTATTTCTCAATAAAATTATGGAACAATTAAAAAAATAAAAAGTAAGAGACACAAAGCCAGAAAAAAATAATATTACTGTATTCAATTTGGCTTCACTTTGTATTATAGAATTTAAATTACAACATTCCTGAAGCACCAAAGTAATTAATTTTATGAAGGTTTATATACTGTTGAGCAGAGTGTGAAATGGGGACATGATAATATGATGACAAAAGGAAAAACATGATTTATTAGAATATATATATATAGTAGTTAGGCAAAATTTCTTTGCATGCAGAATAATCTCTGATTAATGCAATGTAAGGCAATTCAAGAAACATGTCTTTGAGCTTTCAAAACCATGAAATGTGATTATTTAGAGGTGAACATAGCCAGCCCTATTTAGCCCTAGTTCAGCGTCTGTTATAGCTTAAATATGAAGTGGACCCAAGGACTCTTGTTTTCAGAGCTTGCTCACTGATGTAACAGTGTTCAAAGGGAGTCTAGGGAAGTATTGCTTCATAGTGGTATTAACTTTTTTAATGGACTAATTCAATTATTCCTAAATGGACTATTAGGCAAAACATCCTAATTGAATGAGTATTCAATTAGAGTGTCCCTTTGAAGAGAAATGTTTTCAATCAGGTCTAAATATGATTACTAATTTTTGCCCTCAACTTTTCACATGTGTTAATTCCCCCCCCTTTTAAAATTCCATTTCTGAAGCTCCAATATTGAGCATCCAAAAAGGTACATATGCAGTATTTGACCTGAGGATGGCCATATCTATATAATTTTTAAAAATGTATTTGGTTATAACAGGATCTCACTACACAGCTCAGACTCATAGAGCTCCTCCTGTTTTTCAGACTCCCTGGAATCTGGCCTTCCCTAGGGTCAAGGCTGGCATGGCACGTGATGCCAGGAATCAACCTGAAGTCCACGTGTTTGCCTTAGCTTGCCTAAGCAGGTTCTTTAAGGACTGTTATTTTGGAACACATTGTAGACCTAGAGACTGTGGGGAATCATAAGAGATGTTTGGATAACTCTCCATACTGTCTCCCATACTCTCTCACTGTTCAATGTTCAAGTGGTTTGGTACTTCACAGGCTCCTGTCATAATGTGTAGTGATAATCTACTCTGATCAGAACCAAGATAACGCAAGCACTATGCCTTTCAAAATATGTCATTTATTGTTGTGTGTTAATTGTGTCGGGTATTTTATTGTAGTGATACAATGTTATCTAATACAACCATGAATATAAAATTAATTCATTGTTACACACAAAATAGAAATCTAAACAGAGTAGAGAAAGACAGAAGGTTTCAGATGATACAAAATAAATATCACGCTCAGATGGCTGATTACAGGCAGTCATCCAAGTGACAGCAGCCAAACAGTTGAACAGAAGGAATAAAGCAGGAATCATCAATAAATAATTCATTAGATGTACCTGGCGATCACTCAGCAATTAAACCTCTTTTAATCTTGCCACGTTACACTGGGAGCAAATGTTTGTTGGTTTTTTTCCCTTTTTAAGGAAATTTTCAATCAGTTCATACTTTTCTTTTCAATATGACGTTGAAGTGAATTAAATAAGAGGCATAATCATATCAATATTTGGGGCAATAATGCAATAAGAGTAAAGGGGAAAAAGTCCCAAATCAAAAGAAAATTGAAGCGAAGAGAAGCACTGTTGACTTAAGAAACTGAACAACAGCAAAAAAAAAAAAAAATGCATTCATACTTAAAGAAATAAATGCAAGGGAATCAAAAGAGTAGACGTTTCAAATTTAAGTGGCACATTAAAAGAATCAATATTGCACATGTGAAATTACAATGCAATCGCAGAAGCACAGTATGTGAACTTTAGATATATTTATGCATTTTGTATTATTTAAATCAAGTTAAATATAAGTGCTTTCTCTCTTATCTTTTTTTATGAAAAAGCTTAAAAATGACTTTCTACAGCTTTCTGACATATACAGTGCATTACTGTTACCTTTAATCATCACTGTGCTCAATGGAAGAGCAGAACTTTTAAGAACATGTTGCAGAATAGAAAATGTCTTCTGAAAAGTTAAAAGTTAGGTACATGTTGTTGTAAAGTCATCTGAATCAGACAGTAAAGGATAATTTTACGGGATTTCCCTTGAGCTGTTGATAAGCTTAATGGTTGTGTAATACAAAAATAATGAAGCTACATAAAACAGAAAGTGTAACATATAATTAACATCAGTACACATAAAAATCTATCATTAGTATTCAACAAAATATGAAATGATACTCTAAATTCTTTTAAAAACCTATTTTATGAGGCAGTGAAATAGAAATGGATAAAAACAAAGTAAAAATTAAATTTAAAAATGAAAATATTTATATGAAAATAAAAGTTAAATGAATGATTAAACTTAACCTATGCATTAGGAGAGAGCATAAGTGAACCAGAAAATTAAAAAGAAGTAAATTATTTCCTATATTGGAATGATAGATTATGTACATACATTTCATTTTTGTTAAAAAATTTGGAGGATTGCATTTAACTCACAGTGTTTATATAGATATAAGAAGAAGCCATGCTAGTCATTGCATTATATTTGAAGCATTATAATAAAGGAACTTAAGAAGAAATAAGCAAATTTGAAGCAGAGCCAAGATAATTTATCTCTATATATAATGTCGATAAGTAAGGTCTAAATTTTTTATGCTACAAAATGAGCAAAAGTATATTAATTAGAAGTATGAAATAGGGGCCCTCGAAAAAGCAAAACAAAAAATAATAATAAATTAGAAAGTTTTTATTAAGATGCCACTTACTAGAATTTTAATACAAATTAATATTTTAAAGAAATATGATTTTTAAAGTATTTATTCGTTCTATTAATGAGGTTGTAGACCTTTTCTAATAAAAATGAAATAAATTCAGTTAATTAAATTATGATTTCACATGAAGTAAAAGTTTTATTCTTATTTATCTATAAATATGAGATTACCAACATGAAAAGACTGTATGAAGTGTTATTCTTGACTCTGGCAGTGAATGCATCAAACTCTGTAATCTTTCATTTGGTTGTTAGGGAGTAAGAAGAAAAGAAAAGAGTAACTTAATGTATAGCTATACTTCGTTGAAACAGTGTGTCTTGCAATTTTTATGGAAAATACGAACAGTTTTATCGCTACAGTTGTAAGTAACATTTAGTAAACTTTTTCTTATATTTGATGAGCTGTTGTGATGTAGGGACCATCAGGGAGAAGTAGGTAGGGAAGACACATGACATGGCCTGGGCTGCTGAGCATTGTGTATTTACAAGCATATTGTTGGCTATGAACAGGAGCATGTTAGCTCTTATGTGTATTCACCTTGTGGCCTTTGAGCCCCCTACTTTTCCTCAACCCAGAATCAAATGCTAGGAGAATGATTACACTAAACAGTTAAACAGGGATTTTTTAGAAGCCTTCTTACCCCTACAAGTATCAGTACAGTGATCTGACCACTGGGAAATTCAGTAGAAATCCTCCTGCTTTATACCAAGTACTCGCTACCAAACAGCTTTTTCTTGCAGCTGCAGGAGCTTTGCAAACTAGTCTGCTTTTCTTTATTTTCACTTTTGACTTCCTCATTCTCCACAAAACTTTACTCCCTTATTTTCCAAAGTGTTGTGTGGTACTGATGGAGCTAGGGTTCCCAGCTACTCTTGCTCCATTTCACTATTCTTCTTTGATATGGAAATAAGAAACCCAGAGATACCAGTAAGACAGGAGCTTGTTGAAGACCTTGAGCCCCACAAAGACCACTCACCTGACTCAATAACTGGGGCTCCATCCAGAATTACAGGAAAGACCACCAAAACCCTCTGACATGTTCAGTATCCTTTACCTACAGGGGAGGGAGTGTAGGAGGACACTATCTTCTTCCTGGCTCACTTGCCAGAGACCCCCCACTATGCCTGTTGTGGTGGAATTCTTCTGGCTTGTCACTTTCATCCAATGATAGGGGCCCTTGGACCAGGGCAATGAGTGCCAGGGCTGACCATAATGAAAATATTATGGACTTTCACCCCATTGTGCTAAGTACTATCACATTCACTTATTGTTGTGATACCTATTGCCCAGAGATATTATCTTGGTCATGAGTAAGGATTAGGCCCCTGTCAGAAACACAGATATGGACAGGGGGAATCAGGAGTCCTGGTGCATCTCTAAACATTCTCTGTCTCTCTGTCTAGAAGTGTAAGGCTATGAGTTCATTCTAGCTTTTGTCTTACAAATGAGGAAGTAAAGCTAATATCTAAATTAGGCTGCCCATATTAGAGGTAGCACTTCTGCAAGCATAGTAGCAGGAAGGACTTTAGGAAATATTTCTGACACGTTGCTTCTATATTCTTTTTCTCATGCACAAGGAGCTTACTTCTAGGACATGGTTTCTCATGGCTACTAAATCCTTATGTCAGGCCACCACTAGGAAAAATGGTTGTTTAAATTATTACATCCTCTTAGTCTAGACAAGACAATCTTTGATTTGCTATGTCATCTATTTTTCCATACACCTGTAATCCCAGATACTTCTTATAAAGGCATTAAGCCCTGTTTAGGTAACAGAGAAGACAATCTCAGAGAAATTCTTCACTTGTTTCATCAGAGAAAGGATTTAAAAGTTCACTCCCTTAAAAGATCAGCAGAATCCCAGGTATCTATGGCCTGATTTGAGGATCTACTTCATCTTAGACTCCCTAAATCTCAGCTCCTAAGACCCTTGAAAGCCCCCATGATTTGGCCATGATGGTCTTGATAAGACCCCATAAAGGAGATAATTTTTTTAAAATTCCATACATTTAAGAAGTGGCGATATTAACACTATTTAGGAAAGTATACAACAGCTAAACCTTCTCAAGATTGGTTAATTAAATTCAGTTAATCAAGACTGGTACGAGGAACATAGGGTCTTGACAAGACCCAAAATAAGGTGTGGGGGATTCTTCATGCAGTTATTCTAAACATTAGAAAAATAAGTCCCTCAGGTAAAGGAGCTCCCTTCTATTACAATGAAAAATCATACATCCTCATGTCCTAACTTGATTTCAAAGCCAATCTCTCCTAGACACAGAGGGCTAAGGCCTGAGAGAGCTTTTTTTTTTTTTTTTTTTTTTTTTTTTGCCAGCTCAGCCCATAATGAAGGTGGGGCTGGCATAACATGTGGTGCCAGGGATTGAACCGTGGTCCCCTGTGCCTGCCAAAGCTTGCCTAAGAAGGCACTTTAGAATGCTGAGCTATTTCACCAGCCCCTGATGACTTAATCTTTAAAAGTGCTAGAATCCCAGGCTCGTAGGAAAAATGTTCTTGCCTTTTACTCTAAGAAGGTATAGACCTCTAACCTGCAGATGAAGAAACAGCCACCAGAGGTCCCTTTCATTTTAACACTGTCCTCCAATTTGCTCTGTGTTGTAAGAAGAAGAGAAACAAGTAAAATTCCTTAAGTACAGGGTTTTCTTTACTTTTCTTTTTCTTTTTTGTGTGCAACCATCCTGAGGCACTGCTACTTGCTTGGTGAATTCTGCTATTTTAGTAGTTGGGTCTCATCCTGTTCTCTTAAAGAAGGCACCCTCAAGGGGAAAGAACCAAGGCCTAGCTCTACCTATGCAGGGACAAACTCCACTCTGCCCAGGGCACTCCCTGAAAAGTTGCCACCCTCGTACAATAAGGGGAAATAAAAGAATGGCACATAAAATTGTACTTATGCTGAGTGAAGAGGAAAAAAAAAAAGGATCTAGAGAGTTTCACAGACAGTCCTGACTAGTATATTGGAGCTTTTGATAGGCTCAAACATTTGCTTAATTAAATCTTGGAGATGAGATACTTTCATTTATGGGGATCTTCAGCCAGGGTAGATGGAACCATGTTCCACCAACAGAAAATCAAAATGGCAATGCCTCCTGCTAGGCCCACAATAAACCAGGAAAGGCCTACCCAAGAGAAATGCTAAATAGTTTTCCAGGACTTAAACAGGCAAGGATTAAATGCACCTTGACAGTTCCTGAGAGTAATGCAGGTGAGGGAGTTTTGAAAGATAAATTTTTGTCCTAGTTAGCCCCAGACACAAAAAGAATATTCAGTAAACTCTTGGTTAAGACAGAATAAGAAGGACTTTATATAGATGGCATGTAAGAAGAGACTAGAAGATCTTTTATCAGAGAGATCAAGAAGTTCATTAAAAGAAATTGACACAAGGAACTGATAGCAGACCCTATGGGTCAGTCTGATAAGAAAAAGGGCTACGCAGACAAATTATGTGGTTGCTGGAAGTAAAAAGGGACAATTAAAAAAAGTTCCCCAAATTTGAGGCATGAAAACAAATGAAAGATCAAATTCCTTTCACACTTTTTCAAGGCTGCTCAGAATGCCACGGGTCTAAGGATCCTGCTGTGTTCCTACACATCTGACTGAAGGGCTTCAGGTATCATATTCTAGCCCTCTTCAAAACTTTAGTGAGTCTCTGAAAGGCTCCTAGTAAACAGACCCTTTGCACTTCTGTCACAACAAGGAGAGATTTAATAAAACGAGTTAACTCACTACTTGTACAAGTCCTACATAGATGTCCCTGAAATTACACACTAATGTACTTGTCTGTTTCTCTGTCCAATCTGTACTAGTAATTAGTTACATCATCTAAAGTTATTATGATTAAGGAAAACATGACTTTTCTTTTTACTTCAATAACTTTTCTGTCTTTGAGTTTTCTCAGAATTTCATTTCTCAAGAGGTTAAATTGAATGGAAACAAAGATGTGTTTGGGATTAATGGCATGTGCCTGTCAGTTAAAAGAATACAAAATCTGGGCTTTGATTTGTGGATAACATGAGTTCAAGTGATATCTTCTTATTAAGTGATATTAATGCTAAAATTGGATAAATTTTTTATACTATTTAATATCTTGTGATTGGATAAAGATAGCTATGACTGAATAGAATACTGCTCTGCACCAAGTTGAGCATTTAAATGTTTCTAATATAATAATTTATCATGACTCCTATGTTAACATGGAAGCCTGCCCCCAATCTCTAGTTTTGTCTGTACCACCTTATTAATATTGTCTGTTAACACACTACAGAGATTTGATTACTAAGATAACTATGATTGATAAGAAAATAACAGCTCTCCAATCACATTATTTATTTCAACATGTTAAATTATAGATATTATTATAAGATTGAACCTACCTATCTCATTACAATGCTAGTATAACGAATCCTGCAGGGTGTTCATTAGCTAAGGCTCAGTGTGGTTTGTGGATACCCCCTACTTTCTCTTAGTACAGAAGCAGAGAAGTAAAGATCAAAGTCTGAGAGAAATACATGTAGAACTCCTGAAGTGGGGCAAAATGAGGAGAAACCTCAGCACCTTCAACAGCCTAAGGAGCACAGCCAAGTTGGAAACCACTTCTTTTACACAAGGATAAACATTGCTTTCTCACACAGGACTCTCTCAGAAAAGAAGTAGGAAAAGAAGGAGAAGGACAAAGAGGAGAAGGAAGAGGAGGAGGAGAAGGACAAGGAGAAGAAGAAGGAAAAGAAAAAAAAAAAAAAGAAAACAGCAGAATCTATTATGACTTCTACATAAAAAGAGCCTCAGGCTCTCCTTTGTGGCACAAAGTGGGTAATTTAAAGCTATTTACAAAGTCCAGGAGCAAGAAAGTGAATTAACAATTTTCCCTTTCTGTGCATGACAGTGGGTGTACTTTGGAGATCTCTGGCTTCTACCTAAATTACTGCTTGGATATAAGATCTAGAAATTTTATTCTTTCAGTAATTGAATTCATTCCATCTTTTCTTGATGGATTTTCAAGTAAGAAAATGATCTATGTCTTTAAGGATACTATTATATTACAGTTCCTAATTATAGACGTTTTTGAAGATGGTCTAGTGTGTTCTTGCCCAGCAATGCAATGTAAAGCAAAAATAATATTTTCTATTGAGAAAAAGAAATAAAACAAAACACAAGACAAAACAACTACTAATTGCACACAGAAATGCAATCCCTCTGGAAGATTCTTGTTGTGTGTAATATACGTTTTATTTTATTTATTTATTTATTT
>NW_004524726.1:176311-184598 GCF_000260255.1 Octodon degus | reverse complement strand
AAGGAAAGCCAACATTTTGGCCCTAGCCTTCTAAGGTCAATTAAGACTCAGGACATATGAGAACTTGTACTATAACGTCATGTAACTCAGTAGTGTCCCAAATTTTCTGATCAAGGAGATTATGGTGCCAAAGAGGAAAGTGATCCATGATGTAGAGTGTCCCTAAGGAGAGTCACATGGAGAGAAAACATTCTCTCAGGCTTTCACAGAGAGCACATTGGCCAAGCATTGGCCATGACTCATCCGCCTGGCTGACACTGACAAATGTTCTACAATCTGAGGTACAGGATCTCAGGATAAATCCTGAGGGGATTTCACTGACCTTATCAGACCCAAACACTACAACTCTTGTTGCATAGGTCCTGGTTTACCTTGGTCTTAACCATCCAGAAGATAAGTATAAAAAGGAAATATAAGAAATAAAGCCAGTCTGTTATGTTGAGCTGTGGGGGAGTCAGGTAAACAATTTCTGACATAGCCAGTTAAGCGGAAGACCCAATACTATTATCAGATTCTGGACTCTTTTAGAATATTTTGCTGAGTTTACACACCTATAATATTTAAATAACGGAACTTAACAAAAAAAAAGTATACAGATGAATGTCCATTTTGTATCTGTGTATTCAAAGTGGTTGGGATAGGTATATAGTTACATTCTGTTAATTAATACAATGATTTGTTCTAATGGTGTTTGTAAATAGGAAGTCAAGTCTGCATCTTGTACAGCAGTTAACCACTACTAAGAATGTACGCAGTGTGCTAATTATTGAAACTGTCCTACCGATTTGATTTGAAACTGACTCATTGCTATTTGTTTATTAATAAAACTATGGCAAAAAAATAAAGAAAATTTGTTTTAATTGCTCATGTGTTAGGCCTTTGAGTAGGTGCAATGCTGAGGAACAGAGGAAGACAGATACACATGCAGGTCTAATAACGTTCTGCATCTTACACTTTAAGGCCTTTTCCATTTCACATTAGGAAAATGCTTGACTGAGTATTTGACATTGAGCCTCCTTTGTTCCTAAAAACCCATGTTAAGCTCTGACAGTAGAATTTTCAGTTTTTAGGAAGACAATTTGGTCAATGTAAGTGAAGTTTTATGACAATGGAAATATGAGCTAGAATATTGGCAAACCAAATATATCTCATAATTTAAAACATTAATCTGTACTTTAGGCTGAGTATAATTTTTAAATAACTTGAAAGTTCCTAATTGAAAATTTATTTTTACTGTTCACCTATTTGAATGATCTTCACATCAACTTACTTACATTTTAAATATTATGAATTACTTTTAGTAATGAGAACTAAATCAGACTTAGTATTACATAGTTTCCTTGGATAGAGTAGTTGCTATGGTTTCATGAAAGTAATGCCATAGCCAAGAAAGCGTAGAATAAATAGATCAGCTCCATCTATGTGTTTATTCCATGATTTATTTGTCTCAATAATTATGTTAAATAGAGTATATCCATGGTATTTGTACATTTACTATTATAATTTTGATGATTAATAAATGGACTTAAAGTTGTATTTCACTTTGCTCAAGACTTAAATTTAATTTATTATATCTATATGGAAAAATCAGTGAACCAGAAACTGACTTTCATGAATTTTATTAGTATGCCAGTGTTGTCATGATAATTATCTATAAGTTTAGTATTTTTATATAGGACAAATTTTTTACCAATTTTCTGTTAGCCTGAAACCCATATATTCACACTGTGTCATAATAAAAAAAAAACTGCCAGAACTACTCATTTTGGGAGGCTCTAGGAAACTAACTCCCTCATCTTTCCATCTTCTGAAGAATTTCCCACATTATTTAACTAGGGAGTGCTTACCTGCCAACAAATTCTAGTCTCACTAACCATACTTTTTTTTTCTCCCACATCTTTTTGTAAACATAGCTAGAAGATGTTAATCATTTTGACTTCTATAAGAATATTTATACTATATGATTTATGGGTAATGCAAGTATAAATTATGTCTGTCAAAGCACCAGAAGAAAGAAGCAACAACTAATCAAGGTGAGCATATAGTTAATGTCTGGATAGGGCAAGCATTCCTTTAAAGAATGTACTTCTTAGCCATATAGGAATCCTTTTAGGGCAAGAAATTCGAAAAGGGTGGAACTTGTCCTTAAGCCTGTCTTATACTGTCTCTAAAAACACATAAGGACTCAATTTTCACCTTCTAAAGACTTCATTACTAAAAACTATCACCTTTGTCATTTGGTTTCAACATAGGTATTATGGGAGAACACATACAGACATCAGCAGAATTCCCCCTTATAGAGTTTTATTCCGACATTGATGCCTTTCGATAATATGGGGTTATCTTCTCCTTATGATGTTGCTAACTTTAAGCCTGCATGCAAGGATTTTGCCATTCAAAGTAATAGGTTCCCAGATGTATCAGTCAACACTCTCAGCACTTACAATTTAAAGGTGAAAAAAAATGAATTTAACTCACAGTTTGAGATAGTACATCCATACTCAGCTCAAAGTCAGGAACATCATGGTGGAAGAACATAACAGCAAAGCTGTTGACTTCATGGTGGTCTTGGAGTAGAGCAGAGGAACCACCTCAGAAAAGAATGAATGATGGACCATATGTAGCACTCAAGGGGATAACACACCCAGACAAGCCTGGAATACCCTGTAATAACCTTCTATATATTTCTTCTTCTGTTGAAGATGATACATTAGCAATATTGGTCATAATCCACTTCTCATCAAATTTTTACCCAAGCAAATTCATAATACCACTAAGCAATATAACTGTCCAAAATACAACCAAAACCCAATAATTCCTCTCCATATTTCAATAGTACTAGCATTTTTCAAAAGTTCAAGTACAAAGTTTAAATCCTAGCTGTGATCTTCATAAAAATCAAGTTTCACAATCCAAACTTATAATAGCACAACTTGAACTTTCCCATTTCAAAAATGTAGGAATAATGAGGCTAGAAAAAACAAATCAGACCAAAGTGACACTGAAACTCAGAAGTGTGGACATTAAGTTTCATAACTCCATATTCAGCATCCTCTGTAAATTGTGGTAAAACATAAGTTACAAAAAGCATTGTTAGCTCGTACTCTTTTGACTTTGTTAGCTGCAGTTTACAAGGACTCTCATTCTTAGCCTGAAGCTGTTCACGGCTGAAATTCCATATTCCTATGTAACTGAGCTGCTGGAATCTCCACTTCACTTTCAGCTTCATTCTCACGCCTTCATACACTTCCTGCTCAGGGGCTCCATCACTAGTCTCCCAGGTCTTCCTCTGAAATCTGAGAGGAAGTTTTCAAAATCTCACAACTCTTGCATTCCACATATAAGTAAACACAGCATCCCATTAATAAAACCAGTATATTCTATCAGTGAGAGCAATAGTCAGGCCCTATTGGACCGTGGCTGCAGTGGTTAAGAATCAATGATCTAAGAGGACTTTCTTGAACCCAGGGCCTTAGGGCTTGCTTCTCAAATGAAATGGTTATAATTTTCAATCTTGACTTGGGTACATGTGAGATCTTTTTGAATTTTGAAAAGCCTAAAGCCATTTTTTCTCTTATCCCTGTATAAAGTATTTGATCTATGTTTAATTGTACAAATCTCTTTAGCAACCATATTTTGGTTGGCTCCAACCTAACTCATGGTTCCCTCTGAGGGAAAATTTAAGTTTATTTATTTACTGATTTTTTACTCCTGATTCTTAGAGTTGATTGGACCAAGGAACAATCAGAACCCCTGCAATAGCCTGACTTTGTGCTGTCTTAACATTTCCTCTGCTAGATTAATTAGCCCAACATCCTTATTCTCAAACTCCACAAAAGTTGGATCACATGAGCAAAATTCAGACTAATTTTCTGTCTATGTATAACATTCATGCCTTCAATTCTAACCACCAGTGGAGTTCATTGTCTAATTGCAAACTATTGAGGCTGACACCTATGCTAAAATAAATTTGTGTATTTTCTTAAAATTGTTATCAAGTAAATATGCGCCTTTAATGAAATTTAGTTGTAGCAAATAAGAAAATGTTCCACAAAGCAATATAGAAAAGTAAGCTTTATTTGAAAAGTAAAATTTTAATTTGGCACATTCAACAGTCTGTCAATGACTTCTGGTTTAAATTCTCTAGACTATAAGATAATAATACCAATAACAAAACAAATAAACTAAAAAAAACCTAGTAAAATAATAAATAACAAATAACAAAAATAAGTTAACATTTTTGAGAACTTTTTAAAAATAAAGTTTGCAAAGGAAGTTTCCTGGACATAATGATTTATTCTTTCATACAGAAAACATTCTCTTTTGGAGATATTGATGCTGGTTTTGTGTTTCTCTCTAGTGCAATATTATAGGAATACAGAAAAGGTTTTCCCTTTAGAACATTTGCAGTATAAAATTTTGCAAAAATTTTAGTACTTCTACTAATTTCATGACAAACAGTATGATATATGATTACTTATGTGTAAGTAGCTTATTGTTTGAAAACTGGTTATATGTTGTTATTATTCTTTGGTTAAGAACAAAACAAAAATAAGAATAATTTTTGGGGTTATGTGGTGTTGTTATAAGTTGGGAACATCTTACAAGAATGTGTTTAATCTTGCAAGATTTGTTTCCCTATGATTTATGACAACACTGAACACGTAGAAAGTGCTAAGATGAAATTAACACTGATGGACTAATTTATTAGCATTATTTCTATAATCTAAGTATACCTTATATAATGCTAATATCAAGGACCATATATGCAAAAGATATTAATTATTTTCATAAATATTTGAAGGATCAGAGATTAAAGGACACACTTCAAAATCCATATAGACATTAAAGTACATAAATTGCCTGCAAGCAGGTGCAGGGGCCGGGGGTTCAATCCCCAGGCTTGCCATGCTGGCCCCGCCCCCAGGACATGCCAAGACGACAATTGGGACTGGGCATGATGGCTCATGCCTGTAATTCCAGCTCTTGGAAGGCTGTGAACAGACAGATAACTATGTGTCTGATCTAGTAGTGAGACCCTGAACCTTGTAGTCCGTTCCCTAAAATAAAAAAAAAAAAAGAAAAGTACATATTCTGGACTTTTTATTTTGTATATTAAGTGAATATTAACCTAAACCCAACTATTTTGCTTTTTCTACTGTATTAGTCTAAACATTTTTGAAATTAATATTCTATTAATAACTTATTGTATTACCTCAATGAATTTCTAAAATTAATGCTTTGGCAATTAGCAAGATAATAATTCTGAATAATACTTAGAGTGATTAATTGAAAAGTGGGAAACACCCGAGGACTGTGACAAGCAACACATTTTAAGAACTAAATGTTAATGAACTTCAAGATGAGCAAAAGGAAGTGGGAATAATGCCAATCAATAAATGCTATCTGACACTGTACAGCATGTGATAACCTCAGTACTAGAAAGTTCATAAGATAATGAGGAGATGGTGAACTTTCAATTGGTGGCCAACCTGTTAGAGACTAAATCCCAAACTACAATTCCAAAACTAGTTTTGTATCACAAAGTGCTAACCCTGAAATTAAATCTTAATACTGAGGGCCCAGGAGATAGCTCAGTAGAATCAGCGCCTGCCTGGTAAGTGCGAGGTCCTGAGTTCAGTTCCCAGTACAAAAAATAAATAAATAAATAAGTAAATAAATAAATTTCTAAAGAAAAAAATAAATGTGTTTCTTGTGTACAGAAAAAAAATAAAAATAAAAATAAAAATAAAATAAAATTTTTGAGGTTTTTTTTTTTTGCGGAAGCAGGGATTGAACTCAGGCCCTTGCAATTACCAGGGAAGCACTTATTCCACTGAGCCATCTCCCCAGTCCCAAAACTTCAAAATCTTAATACTGAGGTTTTAATTCAGAAAATCATTGTCTACACTAACATTTTTTTTTCTTTAAAAAATGCAGAGGCACACAACATAGGCTCACCTCCACTCCTATACATTAATGTGTATGTGAGTGAGTATACACATAAAATGTCAGTAAGAACCTCAATTTGAAATACATTTTGAATTAATATAGAACTCATTTTGAAAGTATTTTCTTAGGACAAAACAAATGTTAGTCAAAATAAACAACATGGATCGGAGAAGTCTCTCTCCACAGAATATGTGTTTTGAGATTGGCTTAATTGTCATAATGATGAAGGAGACTAAGAATTGGAACATTATAACCAAGTGTGAAAGCCATAAGACATAATGGTGAAGTGAAAAACATAATGAGAACAATGAAAAAATGTTCCTCTCTAGTTATATTGAAAGATGTAAAATTAATTTACCAATAGAATTGGTTTTCAGCGTCTAGGACCCCTATGAGTACCAAACTCTGCAGATGTTCAAATGCTTATATAAAATGGCCCCATATTTGCATATAAACAATGCATATCACCCATATATTTTAAACATAATCTCTAGGTTACTTATAAAACATAATGCAAATAGTGTGCTAAAATGTGAATAATTTAAGTTTGTTTAAAAAATTTTGCACTATAAATTCTATACGGAGAGTTGTTAGAATGTATTGTTTCAGATGAAGAAAGGAAAAGAGTAGTCTACAAATGTTTATAAGAGAGGCAATTATTTTCTCCCAATATCTTCTAATTATAGTTTTTTGAATTTACAAATGCAGAACCCAGAGATACGAAAAGTTTACTCTATATTTATCTGAAACAAAGTACCATTTTGCCTGCTTCTCTTCTTTCACTAACTCTTTTGTAGAAAAACTATTTTCACATTTTGATAAGATATCTAATAATTGATTCTAATATGGAACTCATATGAAGTAAATATAAGAAAATATCTGTCTTCCAGAGATAGTTAATATCAACATTAATCTATATTATATAACATAACATAATATTAACCTTTCCAATAGGACCTATGAAGCAAAGCAGTACTTGGTCCTGCATACTTTAGAGACCACATCAGCCATGCATAAGTACTGATGCATATAATAAATTTTTCAAATATATTTCAAAGATTGTTACACTAATAGATTCAAAATAAATTTTTCATATCCTTTATATCTGTTTTTATAATTTTCTATGTGCTTACTTCTCTTTGCCAGTTATCAGTGATTCTAATGAATTGTACAATGTTTTGGCTTCTTTTTGTTTTAGGTTTAGTTACTCTAGTCATGCCTCAATTAATTTGAAATTTCCAGAATTAATATTCAGTAATATTTAGTTTTATGAAGCATAACTTTCAATGTAATTTATATTTGGGAGTCAAAATTATTTTCTGTACTACAGAAGCTAATAATATAATTTTCTATGAATGTGTCATTGAGGACTTCCATCAGAAGAAAGCTGTGAATTTCTTTAGAAAAAAAAATCATTCTCATCCATATATAAAAATTAATTTAGAAGCTACATGTATTTTATGTGGCTGTGTTATAAGTGTGATTTCAAGAAATAAAAGCTAAAATAAAGATTTTTAACATTAATCAACTTTAATAGTTAAAGCATCTTCGCCGTTTTTAGGGGAAAATAATATTCAAAATTATGAAGCAGTTTCACTCACTGATTTTCACTTTGTGCACATAGGAGAGTACACCTTACAGAAATTGTATGAAGCACCATCATTATCTCAGAAGGGAAAAAGGAGGAAAAGAAGGCTGTGTCTATTTGGAGCTGTAGCTTAGTGCTCAAAAATTTGACCAGTAGATAGGCCGAGTGTTTGCTGTGTATACCTCACTTGCATCACAGGTAAGGAAACCTGAAAACCAGCCCCATGTTGTGTTACAAGTTTCATGGGCATTAGCTGGCCACTGTGCAAATCTTTGAAGGATATTCCTCTCCCAGAAGAGAAATGAAGTACATACTATATTCTTCTAAAAGTGCATTCCATCTCAAGATACAGGTTTTCTAAGAAATTCTATAGCTATTTTGAGAAATACAAGCATGAAAGTCAGGGTTAGTCTTAGGCCATCTATACAGCTGCCTTGAAATTATCACATTTGTGTTTCTCTTTTTTATGTATTTGTTACAGGATCTCACTATGCAGTTTGGACTCATAGTTCTCCTCCTGTTTTCAGCCTCCTCAGGGCTGGGATTACAGGTATGCACCACCATGCCTGGACATATATTTTTGTGTTCAGGTATAGAATTACTTGCTTGTCCCTTGTGGTTAAAAGTATTTAAAAGATTATTTAATATTCATGAGGCTTTCAATATTATCTTTCCATGGAAAATTACACGTCATATTTTTATTCTCAAACATGTACTAGGGCTGGCCAAATAGCTCTGCAAATTAAA